>NC_036640.1:4371805-4500070 GCF_002806865.2 Cucurbita pepo subsp. pepo | reverse complement strand
AAAAAAAAAAAAAAAAAAAAAAAAAAAAAAAAAAAAAAAAAAAAAAAAAAAAAAACGAGCATGAATTCAAAATTATCTTGATTTATACATTCCTCATGAATTCGTTAGTAAATGGGTAAATGAATTGTTCTATTATATTATTCTAAAAAATAGTAATTGATTGGACAGATGATCTTGAAGTTCCGTAAAACAACCAGAAATTCTCTTTTGAAAATAACTAAAATACTAACAATAATAAATAAAATAAATGGTAAGCACCTAATATGTGGGTAGCTACCCCGAGATACTATCTTATCTTATTATGAAGTAGTAGATTATTATGCGTAGTATCTCATTGGACAACCACTCTGTCTATGTTCTTTCGTGACCTAAAATTAAATTTGCGCAATTAAATTTCGCAAGGTTATAGGGTTATGGTCAACTAATATGTTATATATGCACTCTACTGATTTTTGTATGATCAAATAATATACTCGTAGCATAAACAATTAATTCTTAAACATTAATTTTCTTTTATATCGAAACACATATATTTGATTACATATCTAACTTCGTAATATTAATTATCTTTGATATCCATACATACTATTTCTCATTCCATAGTATTTATTTAAAGAAAAAAAGGGTAACACATGTTAGAGAAATGGAAGAAACCTATAAATTTACACCATATGAAGCTTAAATACTGATAATATCTAATATGAACATAGCTTATAGTTTAAAATTTAAAACATCTAACTTACACTAAAACAAAAATTATAAGTTTAGTCTCTAATTCTAGTATATCATTATATCTAATTGTTTCCATCAACCAAAAGGCCGTATGTAATATTATCTCAAACCCCTGCATTAACAAATATTACTTCAATGCATCATATAAACAATTAAACTGAGCCAGGAAGCTTAACCTTAATCCTATGAGTATCCAAACCAATCTGTGGTGTTTTTTTTTGGCTCCTAAGGACAGCCTACAAAGCTACCACTATATTTTATAATCACATATGAACTGACTGATCGTGTACTCGCGTGGTCGATGTCAAACATAGACCTACAACAGAAGCGGAATCTCGAATTCATGGTATTCATACTATTTAAAGAAAAAAAGGGTAACACATGTTAGAGAAATGGAAGAAACCTATAAATTTACACCATATGAAGCTTAAATACTGATAATATCTAATATGAACATAGCTTATAGTTTAAAATTTAAAACATCTAACTTACACTAAAACAAAAATTATAAGTTTAGTCTCTAATTCTAGTATATCATTATATCTAATTGTTTCCATCAACCAAAAGGCCGTATGTAATATTATCTCAAACCCCTGCATTAACAAATATTACTTCAATGCATCATATAAACAATTAAACTGAGCCAGGAAGCTTAACCTTAATCCTATGAGTATCCAAACCAATCTGTGGTGTTTTTTTTTGGCTCCTAAGGACAGCCTACAAAGCTACCACTATATTTTATAATCACATATGAACTGACTGATCGTGTACTCGCGTGGTCGATGTCAAACATAGACCTACAACAGAAGCGGAATCTCGAATTCATGGTATTCATACTCAAAACTACTCTTAAATGTTACCTTTGAAGCAGAAGAGCACTTATAATACAGGATACTTTACGGTCATTGAGCTATGGAGCAAGGAGCAGTTTGACTCGTCCCCGTTGCCACCCTGCTCATTTTAGCAAAAGAAGATTTGGTTATACTATTGAAATAACTTACACATAAGAAGCGCAAATTAATATTATTCGTGTAAAACATCGCAGGACTCGAGGGGACATGCCATCTTTCTTATCATGTAGCCCAAAATATCACATATATCATACACAAAAACCAAGAAAGACCCTCAGTTTCCTTTACATTTTTAACAATTGTGAGCATTCAGATTAAGTAAAGTAAATCTCTACTGGTCATAGGCACAACTATCAAATCTTACCAGATACTATATGGAGTATTAAGAAAGTTGTAAGATATTATAGTATCTTTGATGACTACCATGATTTAAATCTACATCCTACATTGAAGGGATATCAATCACTTCAAAATAGTGTAATAATAAATAAACTTTTCATTGAAAGAAATTGCAGCCTAGTAGTCTTAATGCAGAAATTTGTCGTCAACATGAATGTGCAAATTGAAGAGCTCTAGTTGTAACAAGACTGGAGTTTACTGTAAACAATTATGTAATACCCTAAACAACGAGAAGATACATTATAAAGTTAGATGTAGTTTCATGAAAAAAGATAATGGAGGAAGACTTACTGGTTCTCCATACACAGTTTCTTACGAGCCTTTCTCTTGTTCTTAGATCGCTTTTTAGACCCAGTTGCACGATCACCAACAGGCTCCTCTGAAGTTGAAGGCACAGATTCTATTGGAAGTCTCTCTGAAGGGGATGATGCCACCGGTTTTATTGATCTAAATTCAGGTCCAAGATGAGATATTGGCACTACATTGTCCAAAATAGCACCATTGACTTCTTTATCTTCATTAACTGTCGTTGTTACATGTTCCACTGTATTTTCAGGCAGATATTTCGGTTGAATTTGGGAAGGATGTGAATCTTTAACTTTTTGCATCATTGCATGGAGCCGGACTTTAGATGCAATGATTTCGGCAAGAGTTTTTTGTGATTTAGGATTTCCTGCATCTACAAAGTAATAGTAGCAATAACTATTATTATTATCATTTAATAAAAGCAACTTTGACAAGGCACCGAGTATCTTGAAATAATTCAGAAGTTGTTTCCAACAATTAAATACCATGAAGTGAAAGAATAGCAGCACGTGCTGCCAATTGCTCTGCCTCTTTCTTACTCCTACTAATATCACCAGTATAAACCACACCATCAAAAACCAAGGTGGATTGGAAAATTGGAACCGAGCCTTCATGCTGTTTAGTAGTGTACATAGGTCTTTTCAAACTCATTTTCACCGTATATTCAGACAAAATGGACTTGCATAGCATCAAATCCTGAAATAAGAACAAATGACATAGTTTGTATATCAGATTCGAAGTCAATATAAAGTATAGCAATCAAATATATGTATGTTTTCTTTCAACATGTCAATATTTAATACCATTAGTGAAGTGCTGGTACACAATAATCAATATCGTAACACAGCATGAACAAACATTCAGAACATTAAAGACCAATAAGAAAATAAGTATAAGGCACAATCAAAATTATAAGCATGCAACAGAGGGATTTCTTTTGACAGACTGCTTACTTTTGTGAATTTATGGAACATTTGGCTCGAGAGAAATAGGGGAGTCTTGAAAAGGAATGTCCTTGGGAATGGGTGTAAGCCATGGCTAGGTTCAACTTCTCAATTGGACTTCTATCACTAAGGACGTTAGCAATTGGAGCCCCTTTTATAATTCTTTTGCGCTTATCTCTCTCATACATTTGAATCCTATCCCTGTGAACTACAAACAAAAGCAAACGGTGTCTCACAACCTCATTCCCGAAGGCATCATTTCTGAACTTCTTATTCAGACAGACTAAATGCCTTATCACTAAATCAATTAGATAAATTCCAACCTTCGAGAATGTCGATGACTATGACTATGAGAAATCTTATACAACATAAGTGATTACATGCAATTATTACTAAGATTTTTTCATCCACGAACAATAACAAATATATCAGGTAGAAATTACTGTTTCTGTTGGATTCAAATAAGTTATTGTACACATTGCGAAAGAAAATTACAAAAGGTAATCTCCATACATAAAAACTTATTTGTAACAAACCGAAAGTCTAGGTAGGAAATCTCATCATTGAATTGCGTCTATAATCAACTAAACAAGCAAAAATATAGCCAACATGAGCATAATATAGTGGTCTCAAAGCATCTATTTCTTCCATTAAGTTTAGAAGGTTTAAATTTCCCCCACAATGTTGCCTAAAATAAAAATAAATACATAAAGAAACAAGCATGCTAAAAATCAAAGGCCACCAAACAAGTTTCAGTCTCATCATATAAGTCATACCTCGTGAAGGAGAACAAATCCATCATCCTTAGCCTTTTTTGATATGTACTCGAGGGCAATTCTTGCAGCATCTTGTTCAGCTGCCCTTCGATTACGGAACGTATTAGGAGACACATAATGTACCTCATCAACCACAACAGTTGACCTATATTTAGGTACGCCTTGAGATCCTTCATCAAAAGTCTGATATACTGGTAATGGTATCCTTGACTTTTGAGTGTACTCATGCAAATGATTTTTGTATAGGAAGAGTTCTGCAAAACCAAGTAAAAGAAAGCCATAACATTAATTTCTTTTCTGTTCTTATCAAGAAAACAAAGATCCACCAAATAACAAATTTCTTTACACTAGAACTGTGGGGAACCTTTACTTTTATTAGGCAACTAGATTAAAATATAAATAATCAAATTACAGCCCGAAAGAGAAAGGCGGGACAGTAGAAGAGTCCATGCTGTGGAAAATTACAAAAATCCCCAATCCGCAACGTCAGATCAAATAAGTACCCAGACAAGTCCAATATTGAAAAACTCTCCACTTCAGTAAATGACTTAGTTTTTTTTTTTCCCTTTCTTTTTTAATACTTTCGTTGAGGGCAATGGAAGTAGAAAAAGACCATACAATAACAAAGCCCTGAGTGCCAAACCAAGATGCAGAACTAGCAAAAGAAATTATAAGAAAAGGCTCCTACATCTTTAATCACAGAAAATAGAAAAATCAAGAGAGATGCAAAAGAAAAGGAACAATAATAAAATGATCAAAATTCAGAACATCCTCCCATTTATCTTTCACTTCTTCGAGGCTTATCTGGTTACTTACGAGTTAAACCCACCACAGGATTGTCAAGAAACTGGTCTTCAAAGAAAGAGTCCTCATTGTCAGATCAAAACAGAGAGCTATGACAGTAAACCCCCACAGAATTCGGGTTTGTTGCTCCAATGAGGACCAGCTAGTGCCTGAAGTGATTAGTCCTTAGTTTATCCATCTCTCATCGAGCACACCAGAGAGTGTAGGAACAGTATATAGGAAATACGAATAAATAGGTGATTTAAATCTCACTATTCTTTTCGCGAATGCCACACCACTAGGGATCGAGGGCAAGGTGATAGGCTAGGATTCAATTAAGAAGCGCTAAGAACCACATAGAACATTTCTTCTAGAGAATTTTTCCACCAATTTTTTTTAACTGAACAAAGAAGGAATCTCTAGACCATCACCACACAGCTGCCAGTATTCAAACTCGCAAAATAATCCAGCGTCCAAAGATTGTGAAAAGAAAATGAAAGTAAACATAGCAACTTAAGATTGAATTCTCAGGACCTCTTCGTAGATACATACAGAAAAACAGAGTTATCTTTTCAACACACAGACAGGCACCACGCGAACTCACAGAAGGAATGCAATTGCTTCTCTCTATAACAGAAACAAAAAAACAGCTAGAAAACTTCATGCACCAAATGAAGAGGAAATCCATCATCTAACAGCAGCATTAGCTCAAATAAAAGCACTAAACCGTAACAATCAAAACGCCTAAAAAACAATGATAGACAACAATACCATAGACTTACGAGTCAGATCAGAGGGTTTCGGAGACGAAACCGGAGCTGAAGCCGTACTCGGAATCAGAATTGCGTCCGGTAAAACAGATGGAGGACGAGTATCCGATTCAAGCTGAGGAGTATTAGAGTTTTCCACCGGAATAACAGCTGGAACAACAGCCGGAGCTGAATCTGGCGGGAATGAAGATTGTTGCTGCGGAACTGCTTCAACTGTTCCGGATTCTTCCACCATGATCGAATGTTATCGAAACTCGATGAGAACAAATTGAAATGGGAAGAATTGGGCAATGGCAATGAATGAACAGCAGGGGAAATTTCCGGTCTGTGGACTGTGAAGGGTGGGCGAGGGTTTTTTATCCTCCCAATTAGGATGAGATAGTGATGACGTTAGGTAATAAGACCAGATTCTAACTTACGTAAAAAAAGGTTGCTTCTTACATCAATTCTACTTGCACTTAAATTAATTTTAATATAAAAAATTCATTTAAAAAATATGATAATAGACTGTCTAGATATTTTTTAATTATAAACTCATGAACATTCTCTAAAATTATAAACTCATGAACATTCTCTAAATTAGTTAACGGGACTTTCGTTGTTATTATTATTAAAATTTGAGGTGAATTAAAGAAAATTTAACTGTAAGTAAAAATTATTAAATGAAATGAATTTAAATTTAATTAGTTCATTGATTAGTAGTTCTTAAACAACATCGTGCATTCATAAATGTAAATGACTTTAATTTAAATTATTGGGAAAATTTCGAGTAATTATAATACAATAAATATTTCGATATTTATAAATATATAATTAAATCAGTTTAAAAAATTGAAAGGTCGAAAATTATTTATAAATATATATATATATATTTTTTTTTTAAAATTTAAAAGAATAAAATGAAAAAATAAGTGTTCCCTTACTGATCCATCTGTCGTCTGAAACAATGGCTGTCCCGAAGAGCCCCCACCACAGTTAATGACAAACGTCTTTACCGCTAAACACTCCTTGCATTTCTGCAACTCCTCGTTCCTCACTCCAAACCATTATTTAACCTTCTTCTTCTTCGATTTTCCCATCGATCCATTTCGTAATCAGTCAATTCTGATCCCCAATCGGTTTTTTAGAACCCTAAATTTTGAATTCGGTGGGAATTGCTCTGTTCCACGTTTCGCTGATCCAGTGTTTGATACTTAATTTCAAGTTCTTGCATCTTTTTTTGGGTCGATGGCTCTTCATTCTGGCGCATTCTGTTTCCATGGGTTTCCTACTGTTGCGCATGAATCTTTGAGACACAGGCAATGGGTGGTGAAATCTTCTGGGTTTTTGCGGTCGCGTGTAGTTTCTAAGTCCCATTTGAAAGTCAAAGGTAAACTCCATTCTAATGGATTGTTGGATTTGATCTGTTTTGGCTTTTGTTTTGTTGTCATTTTCTTTAGTTGTGATTTCAAGCTAAGATTGGGTGTTCTGTTAATCTGTGAAGTGAATTTATTAGAATTTAGTGTAGAATATCATTGAGAGCTCATACCATTGTGGAGGTTAGTTATTCCTAACATGGTATCATAGTCATGCCCTTAATTTAGCTATGTCAATACAATTGTTGANTTGAGGGCAATGGAAGTAGAAAAAGACCATACAATAACAAAGCCCTGAGTGCCAAACCAAGATGCAGAACTAGCAAAAGAAATTATAAGAAAAGGCTCCTACATCTTTAATCACAGAAAATAGAAAAATCAAGAGAGATGCAAAAGAAAAGGAACAATAATAAAATGATCAAAATTCAGAACATCCTCCCATTTATCTTTCACTTCTTCGAGGCTTATCTGGTTACTTACGAGTTAAACCCACCACAGGATTGTCAAGAAACTGGTCTTCAAAGAAAGAGTCCTCATTGTCAGATCAAAACAGAGAGCTATGACAGTAAACCCCCACAGAATTCGGGTTTGTTGCTCCAATGAGGACCAGCTAGTGCCTGAAGTGATTAGTCCTTAGTTTATCCATCTCTCATCGAGCACACCAGAGAGTGTAGGAACAGTATATAGGAAATACGAATAAATAGGTGATTTAAATCTCACTATTCTTTTCGCGAATGCCACACCACTAGGGATCGAGGGCAAGGTGATAGGCTAGGATTCAATTAAGAAGCGCTAAGAACCACATAGAACATTTCTTCTAGAGAATTTTTCCACCAATTTTTTTTAACTGAACAAAGAAGGAATCTCTAGACCATCACCACACAGCTGCCAGTATTCAAACTCGCAAAATAATCCAGCGTCCAAAGATTGTGAAAAGAAAATGAAAGTAAACATAGCAACTTAAGATTGAATTCTCAGGACCTCTTCGTAGATACATACAGAAAAACAGAGTTATCTTTTCAACACACAGACAGGCACCACGCGAACTCACAGAAGGAATGCAATTGCTTCTCTCTATAACAGAAACAAAAAAACAGCTAGAAAACTTCATGCACCAAATGAAGAGGAAATCCATCATCTAACAGCAGCATTAGCTCAAATAAAAGCACTAAACCGTAACAATCAAAACGCCTAAAAAACAATGATAGACAACAATACCATAGACTTACGAGTCAGATCAGAGGGTTTCGGAGACGAAACCGGAGCTGAAGCCGTACTCGGAATCAGAATTGCGTCCGGTAAAACAGATGGAGGACGAGTATCCGATTCAAGCTGAGGAGTATTAGAGTTTTCCACCGGAATAACAGCTGGAACAACAGCCGGAGCTGAATCTGGCGGGAATGAAGATTGTTGCTGCGGAACTGCTTCAACTGTTCCGGATTCTTCCACCATGATCGAATGTTATCGAAACTCGATGAGAACAAATTGAAATGGGAAGAATTGGGCAATGGCAATGAATGAACAGCAGGGGAAATTTCCGGTCTGTGGACTGTGAAGGGTGGGCGAGGGTTTTTTATCCTCCCAATTAGGATGAGATAGTGATGACGTTAGGTAATAAGACCAGATTCTAACTTACGTAAAAAAAGGTTGCTTCTTACATCAATTCTACTTGCACTTAAATTAATTTTAATATAAAAAATTCATTTAAAAAATATGATAATAGACTGTCTAGATATTTTTTAATTATAAACTCATGAACATTCTCTAAAATTATAAACTCATGAACATTCTCTAAATTAGTTAACGGGACTTTCGTTGTTATTATTATTAAAATTTGAGGTGAATTAAAGAAAATTTAACTGTAAGTAAAAATTATTAAATGAAATGAATTTAAATTTAATTAGTTCATTGATTAGTAGTTCTTAAACAACATCGTGCATTCATAAATGTAAATGACTTTAATTTAAATTATTGGGAAAATTTCGAGTAATTATAATACAATAAATATTTCGATATTTATAAATATATAATTAAATCAGTTTAAAAAATTGAAAGGTCGAAAATTATTTATAAATATATATATATATATTTTTTTTTTAAAATTTAAAAGAATAAAATGAAAAAATAAGTGTTCCCTTACTGATCCATCTGTCGTCTGAAACAATGGCTGTCCCGAAGAGCCCCCACCACAGTTAATGACAAACGTCTTTACCGCTAAACACTCCTTGCATTTCTGCAACTCCTCGTTCCTCACTCCAAACCATTATTTAACCTTCTTCTTCTTCGATTTTCCCATCGATCCATTTCGTAATCAGTCAATTCTGATCCCCAATCGGTTTTTTAGAACCCTAAATTTTGAATTCGGTGGGAATTGCTCTGTTCCACGTTTCGCTGATCCAGTGTTTGATACTTAATTTCAAGTTCTTGCATCTTTTTTTGGGTCGATGGCTCTTCATTCTGGCGCATTCTGTTTCCATGGGTTTCCTACTGTTGCGCATGAATCTTTGAGACACAGGCAATGGGTGGTGAAATCTTCTGGGTTTTTGCGGTCGCGTGTAGTTTCTAAGTCCCATTTGAAAGTCAAAGGTAAACTCCATTCTAATGGATTGTTGGATTTGATCTGTTTTGGCTTTTGTTTTGTTGTCATTTTCTTTAGTTGTGATTTCAAGCTAAGATTGGGTGTTCTGTTAATCTGTGAAGTGAATTTATTAGAATTTAGTGTAGAATATCATTGAGAGCTCATACCATTGTGGAGGTTAGTTATTCCTAACATGGTATCATAGTCATGCCCTTAATTTAGCTATGTCAATACAATTGTTGAGAATTTTTGAGAGGAAGTCCATATTGGCTAATTTAGGGAATGATCATGGGTTTATAAGTAAGGCATACATCTCCATTGGTTTTTTGGGAAGCCCAAAGCAAATCCATAAGAGCTTATACTTAAAGTGGACAATATCATACTATTGTGGAGAGTCGTGATTCCTAACATTTACCAAGTGAAACTTGCTTGGAGAAGCCTTATAATTAGTTTGTGGAGTGTGAAATAAATTGTAAATGCTGGGAATTAAATTTGGAAAGTCAATTCTTATTGATGTCAAATAATAAGTCGATGAGACCTGCTAATATTTGTGAGATCCCACGTTGGTTAGAGAGGGGAATGAAGCACTTTTTATTAGAGTGTGGAAACTTCTCCATAGTCGACATGTTTTAAAACCGTGAGGTTGATGGCGATATGTAATGGGCCAAAGTGGACAATATCTACCAGCGGTGAGTTTGGGCTGTTACAAATAGTATCAGAGCCAGACACCGAGTAGTGTGTCAGTGAGGAGATTNCACTAAACCGTAACAATCAAAACGCCTAAAAAACAATGATAGACAACAATACCATAGACTTACGAGTCAGATCAGAGGGTTTCGGAGACGAAACCGGAGCTGAAGCCGTACTCGGAATCAGAATTGCGTCCGGTAAAACAGATGGAGGACGAGTATCCGATTCAAGCTGAGGAGTATTAGAGTTTTCCACCGGAATAACAGCTGGAACAACAGCCGGAGCTGAATCTGGCGGGAATGAAGATTGTTGCTGCGGAACTGCTTCAACTGTTCCGGATTCTTCCACCATGATCGAATGTTATCGAAACTCGATGAGAACAAATTGAAATGGGAAGAATTGGGCAATGGCAATGAATGAACAGCAGGGGAAATTTCCGGTCTGTGGACTGTGAAGGGTGGGCGAGGGTTTTTTATCCTCCCAATTAGGATGAGATAGTGATGACGTTAGGTAATAAGACCAGATTCTAACTTACGTAAAAAAAGGTTGCTTCTTACATCAATTCTACTTGCACTTAAATTAATTTTAATATAAAAAATTCATTTAAAAAATATGATAATAGACTGTCTAGATATTTTTTAATTATAAACTCATGAACATTCTCTAAAATTATAAACTCATGAACATTCTCTAAATTAGTTAACGGGACTTTCGTTGTTATTATTATTAAAATTTGAGGTGAATTAAAGAAAATTTAACTGTAAGTAAAAATTATTAAATGAAATGAATTTAAATTTAATTAGTTCATTGATTAGTAGTTCTTAAACAACATCGTGCATTCATAAATGTAAATGACTTTAATTTAAATTATTGGGAAAATTTCGAGTAATTATAATACAATAAATATTTCGATATTTATAAATATATAATTAAATCAGTTTAAAAAATTGAAAGGTCGAAAATTATTTATAAATATATATATATATATTTTTTTTTTAAAATTTAAAAGAATAAAATGAAAAAATAAGTGTTCCCTTACTGATCCATCTGTCGTCTGAAACAATGGCTGTCCCGAAGAGCCCCCACCACAGTTAATGACAAACGTCTTTACCGCTAAACACTCCTTGCATTTCTGCAACTCCTCGTTCCTCACTCCAAACCATTATTTAACCTTCTTCTTCTTCGATTTTCCCATCGATCCATTTCGTAATCAGTCAATTCTGATCCCCAATCGGTTTTTTAGAACCCTAAATTTTGAATTCGGTGGGAATTGCTCTGTTCCACGTTTCGCTGATCCAGTGTTTGATACTTAATTTCAAGTTCTTGCATCTTTTTTTGGGTCGATGGCTCTTCATTCTGGCGCATTCTGTTTCCATGGGTTTCCTACTGTTGCGCATGAATCTTTGAGACACAGGCAATGGGTGGTGAAATCTTCTGGGTTTTTGCGGTCGCGTGTAGTTTCTAAGTCCCATTTGAAAGTCAAAGGTAAACTCCATTCTAATGGATTGTTGGATTTGATCTGTTTTGGCTTTTGTTTTGTTGTCATTTTCTTTAGTTGTGATTTCAAGCTAAGATTGGGTGTTCTGTTAATCTGTGAAGTGAATTTATTAGAATTTAGTGTAGAATATCATTGAGAGCTCATACCATTGTGGAGGTTAGTTATTCCTAACATGGTATCATAGTCATGCCCTTAATTTAGCTATGTCAATACAATTGTTGAGAATTTTTGAGAGGAAGTCCATATTGGCTAATTTAGGGAATGATCATGGGTTTATAAGTAAGGCATACATCTCCATTGGTTTTTTGGGAAGCCCAAAGCAAATCCATAAGAGCTTATACTTAAAGTGGACAATATCATACTATTGTGGAGAGTCGTGATTCCTAACATTTACCAAGTGAAACTTGCTTGGAGAAGCCTTATAATTAGTTTGTGGAGTGTGAAATAAATTGTAAATGCTGGGAATTAAATTTGGAAAGTCAATTCTTATTGATGTCAAATAATAAGTCGATGAGACCTGCTAATATTTGTGAGATCCCACGTTGGTTAGAGAGGGGAATGAAGCACTTTTTATTAGAGTGTGGAAACTTCTCCATAGTCGACATGTTTTAAAACCGTGAGGTTGATGGCGATATGTAATGGGCCAAAGTGGACAATATCTACCAGCGGTGAGTTTGGGCTGTTACAAATAGTATCAGAGCCAGACACCGAGTAGTGTGTCAGTGAGGAGATTGGGCTCCTAAGGGGGTGGATTGTGAGATCCCACATCGGTTGGAGAGGGAAACGAAACATTTCTTATAAGAGTGTGGAAACTAATCCCTAGCAGACACGTTTTAAAACCGTGAGGCTAATGGTGATACGTAATGGGCCAAAATACAATATCTGCTAGTAGTGGGTTTGGGTTGTTACAAATGGTATCAGAGCTAGACATCGAGCGGCGTGTCAGCGAGGACATTGAGCTCCCAAGGGAGGTGGATTGTGAGATCCCACATGGNGAAAAACAGAGTTATCTTTTCAACACACAGACAGGCACCACGCGAACTCACAGAAGGAATGCAATTGCTTCTCTCTATAACAGAAACAAAAAAACAGCTAGAAAACTTCATGCACCAAATGAAGAGGAAATCCATCATCTAACAGCAGCATTAGCTCAAATAAAAGCACTAAACCGTAACAATCAAAACGCCTAAAAAACAATGATAGACAACAATACCATAGACTTACGAGTCAGATCAGAGGGTTTCGGAGACGAAACCGGAGCTGAAGCCGTACTCGGAATCAGAATTGCGTCCGGTAAAACAGATGGAGGACGAGTATCCGATTCAAGCTGAGGAGTATTAGAGTTTTCCACCGGAATAACAGCTGGAACAACAGCCGGAGCTGAATCTGGCGGGAATGAAGATTGTTGCTGCGGAACTGCTTCAACTGTTCCGGATTCTTCCACCATGATCGAATGTTATCGAAACTCGATGAGAACAAATTGAAATGGGAAGAATTGGGCAATGGCAATGAATGAACAGCAGGGGAAATTTCCGGTCTGTGGACTGTGAAGGGTGGGCGAGGGTTTTTTATCCTCCCAATTAGGATGAGATAGTGATGACGTTAGGTAATAAGACCAGATTCTAACTTACGTAAAAAAAGGTTGCTTCTTACATCAATTCTACTTGCACTTAAATTAATTTTAATATAAAAAATTCATTTAAAAAATATGATAATAGACTGTCTAGATATTTTTTAATTATAAACTCATGAACATTCTCTAAAATTATAAACTCATGAACATTCTCTAAATTAGTTAACGGGACTTTCGTTGTTATTATTATTAAAATTTGAGGTGAATTAAAGAAAATTTAACTGTAAGTAAAAATTATTAAATGAAATGAATTTAAATTTAATTAGTTCATTGATTAGTAGTTCTTAAACAACATCGTGCATTCATAAATGTAAATGACTTTAATTTAAATTATTGGGAAAATTTCGAGTAATTATAATACAATAAATATTTCGATATTTATAAATATATAATTAAATCAGTTTAAAAAATTGAAAGGTCGAAAATTATTTATAAATATATATATATATATTTTTTTTTTAAAATTTAAAAGAATAAAATGAAAAAATAAGTGTTCCCTTACTGATCCATCTGTCGTCTGAAACAATGGCTGTCCCGAAGAGCCCCCACCACAGTTAATGACAAACGTCTTTACCGCTAAACACTCCTTGCATTTCTGCAACTCCTCGTTCCTCACTCCAAACCATTATTTAACCTTCTTCTTCTTCGATTTTCCCATCGATCCATTTCGTAATCAGTCAATTCTGATCCCCAATCGGTTTTTTAGAACCCTAAATTTTGAATTCGGTGGGAATTGCTCTGTTCCACGTTTCGCTGATCCAGTGTTTGATACTTAATTTCAAGTTCTTGCATCTTTTTTTGGGTCGATGGCTCTTCATTCTGGCGCATTCTGTTTCCATGGGTTTCCTACTGTTGCGCATGAATCTTTGAGACACAGGCAATGGGTGGTGAAATCTTCTGGGTTTTTGCGGTCGCGTGTAGTTTCTAAGTCCCATTTGAAAGTCAAAGGTAAACTCCATTCTAATGGATTGTTGGATTTGATCTGTTTTGGCTTTTGTTTTGTTGTCATTTTCTTTAGTTGTGATTTCAAGCTAAGATTGGGTGTTCTGTTAATCTGTGAAGTGAATTTATTAGAATTTAGTGTAGAATATCATTGAGAGCTCATACCATTGTGGAGGTTAGTTATTCCTAACATGGTATCATAGTCATGCCCTTAATTTAGCTATGTCAATACAATTGTTGAGAATTTTTGAGAGGAAGTCCATATTGGCTAATTTAGGGAATGATCATGGGTTTATAAGTAAGGCATACATCTCCATTGGTTTTTTGGGAAGCCCAAAGCAAATCCATAAGAGCTTATACTTAAAGTGGACAATATCATACTATTGTGGAGAGTCGTGATTCCTAACATTTACCAAGTGAAACTTGCTTGGAGAAGCCTTATAATTAGTTTGTGGAGTGTGAAATAAATTGTAAATGCTGGGAATTAAATTTGGAAAGTCAATTCTTATTGATGTCAAATAATAAGTCGATGAGACCTGCTAATATTTGTGAGATCCCACGTTGGTTAGAGAGGGGAATGAAGCACTTTTTATTAGAGTGTGGAAACTTCTCCATAGTCGACATGTTTTAAAACCGTGAGGTTGATGGCGATATGTAATGGGCCAAAGTGGACAATATCTACCAGCGGTGAGTTTGGGCTGTTACAAATAGTATCAGAGCCAGACACCGAGTAGTGTGTCAGTGAGGAGATTGGGCTCCTAAGGGGGTGGATTGTGAGATCCCACATCGGTTGGAGAGGGAAACGAAACATTTCTTATAAGAGTGTGGAAACTAATCCCTAGCAGACACGTTTTAAAACCGTGAGGCTAATGGTGATACGTAATGGGCCAAAATACAATATCTGCTAGTAGTGGGTTTGGGTTGTTACAAATGGTATCAGAGCTAGACATCGAGCGGCGTGTCAGCGAGGACATTGAGCTCCCAAGGGAGGTGGATTGTGAGATCCCACATGGGTTGGAGAGGGGAACAAAACATTTCTTATAAGAGTGTGGAAACCTCTCCCTAGCAAACACGTTTCAAAACCGTGAGGCTGACTGTGATACGTAACGGGCCAAAGCGGACAATATCTACTAACCATGGGTTTGGACTGTTACAATGTTAATTTGATTTTCCATGATCTTTTTATTTAGTATTATTATTTTTACAACAATTTAACTGTAAAGGGCTAAATCATCCACTTTTGAGATGAAAATAGGTTTCATACCTATTGAACTATGCTTGGGTCAACGTCTTTTGATGGCTTCTTCATATTAAGAGTTCATTATAAAGCTTCAATGTACCCCAACGTACTTGTTTAAGTTCTTGGAGATTTAATGTTATATCAAAGCAAGAGTACTGTGCTACAAGTTCGAGTGTTAAGAATATTGAAAGATTATATATATGTTTGCATACCGACTTAAGATTTTGAGTTCGGTGACATTGCATGAGCTAACACCTTCTACTATATTTACGTACTTTTAGTGAAGGCATTTTCGGGAGATGGCGGTTTGGTGGAGTCGAACGATTCGTCTCTTGTAGTTTGTTTTGGAGAAATGTTGATTGATTTTGTCCCTACAACTAATGGACTGTCTTTAGCTGAGGCACCTGCATTCAAAAAGGCTCCAGGTGGTGCACCTGCTAATGTTGCCGTTGGCATAGCTCGTCTTGGTGGCTCGTCTGCTTTTATAGGCAAGGTAATATAAAAAAATATATAGAAACAGTTAAATTTTCAATTGAATGTTTAGATGAGTACAAGGGCATTTTGCTGCACATGTCACATTGAGGATGTCACAGCAGCCCATCATGGTTGTGAGATCCCACATCGATTGGGGCGGAGAACGAAACATTCTTTGTAAGGGTGTGAAAACTTCCTCCTAGTAGACGCGTTTTAAAAACGGNTTGGGTCGATGGCTCTTCATTCTGGCGCATTCTGTTTCCATGGGTTTCCTACTGTTGCGCATGAATCTTTGAGACACAGGCAATGGGTGGTGAAATCTTCTGGGTTTTTGCGGTCGCGTGTAGTTTCTAAGTCCCATTTGAAAGTCAAAGGTAAACTCCATTCTAATGGATTGTTGGATTTGATCTGTTTTGGCTTTTGTTTTGTTGTCATTTTCTTTAGTTGTGATTTCAAGCTAAGATTGGGTGTTCTGTTAATCTGTGAAGTGAATTTATTAGAATTTAGTGTAGAATATCATTGAGAGCTCATACCATTGTGGAGGTTAGTTATTCCTAACATGGTATCATAGTCATGCCCTTAATTTAGCTATGTCAATACAATTGTTGAGAATTTTTGAGAGGAAGTCCATATTGGCTAATTTAGGGAATGATCATGGGTTTATAAGTAAGGCATACATCTCCATTGGTTTTTTGGGAAGCCCAAAGCAAATCCATAAGAGCTTATACTTAAAGTGGACAATATCATACTATTGTGGAGAGTCGTGATTCCTAACATTTACCAAGTGAAACTTGCTTGGAGAAGCCTTATAATTAGTTTGTGGAGTGTGAAATAAATTGTAAATGCTGGGAATTAAATTTGGAAAGTCAATTCTTATTGATGTCAAATAATAAGTCGATGAGACCTGCTAATATTTGTGAGATCCCACGTTGGTTAGAGAGGGGAATGAAGCACTTTTTATTAGAGTGTGGAAACTTCTCCATAGTCGACATGTTTTAAAACCGTGAGGTTGATGGCGATATGTAATGGGCCAAAGTGGACAATATCTACCAGCGGTGAGTTTGGGCTGTTACAAATAGTATCAGAGCCAGACACCGAGTAGTGTGTCAGTGAGGAGATTGGGCTCCTAAGGGGGTGGATTGTGAGATCCCACATCGGTTGGAGAGGGAAACGAAACATTTCTTATAAGAGTGTGGAAACTAATCCCTAGCAGACACGTTTTAAAACCGTGAGGCTAATGGTGATACGTAATGGGCCAAAATACAATATCTGCTAGTAGTGGGTTTGGGTTGTTACAAATGGTATCAGAGCTAGACATCGAGCGGCGTGTCAGCGAGGACATTGAGCTCCCAAGGGAGGTGGATTGTGAGATCCCACATGGGTTGGAGAGGGGAACAAAACATTTCTTATAAGAGTGTGGAAACCTCTCCCTAGCAAACACGTTTCAAAACCGTGAGGCTGACTGTGATACGTAACGGGCCAAAGCGGACAATATCTACTAACCATGGGTTTGGACTGTTACAATGTTAATTTGATTTTCCATGATCTTTTTATTTAGTATTATTATTTTTACAACAATTTAACTGTAAAGGGCTAAATCATCCACTTTTGAGATGAAAATAGGTTTCATACCTATTGAACTATGCTTGGGTCAACGTCTTTTGATGGCTTCTTCATATTAAGAGTTCATTATAAAGCTTCAATGTACCCCAACGTACTTGTTTAAGTTCTTGGAGATTTAATGTTATATCAAAGCAAGAGTACTGTGCTACAAGTTCGAGTGTTAAGAATATTGAAAGATTATATATATGTTTGCATACCGACTTAAGATTTTGAGTTCGGTGACATTGCATGAGCTAACACCTTCTACTATATTTACGTACTTTTAGTGAAGGCATTTTCGGGAGATGGCGGTTTGGTGGAGTCGAACGATTCGTCTCTTGTAGTTTGTTTTGGAGAAATGTTGATTGATTTTGTCCCTACAACTAATGGACTGTCTTTAGCTGAGGCACCTGCATTCAAAAAGGCTCCAGGTGGTGCACCTGCTAATGTTGCCGTTGGCATAGCTCGTCTTGGTGGCTCGTCTGCTTTTATAGGCAAGGTAATATAAAAAAATATATAGAAACAGTTAAATTTTCAATTGAATGTTTAGATGAGTACAAGGGCATTTTGCTGCACATGTCACATTGAGGATGTCACAGCAGCCCATCATGGTTGTGAGATCCCACATCGATTGGGGCGGAGAACGAAACATTCTTTGTAAGGGTGTGAAAACTTCCTCCTAGTAGACGCGTTTTAAAAACGGAAAGGGAAAGCCCAAAGAGGACAATATCGGCTAGCGGTGGGCTTGAGCTGTTATAATGTTCTACCAGCCTCCGTATTTTAGTCGGATTCTCCCGCTCCCGCCCATACATTGCTAGCTTTAAAGTAGACACCCCTCGATGCCCATCACAACTGAAAAATAAGGCTTCTCAAAGTGGTCGTTCCCCATAGGTGTGACCTTTTTCTTGCTCAATGGTTTTGACTTAGCCAATGGGTTCTTTTAATGTTTCACTTTCAAACCAATTTATTTCAGTCTTCCATATTGAGGCTCACTTGTTGCCATATGGCACTTCGACATTTCGAGAAAGTAATGCAATAAAGAATGGAAGATACGTTTTTCCATGCACGGTTTCACAGGTTTTCTTAACAACATTCACAGGTTGGTGCAGATGAATTTGGCTACATGCTTGCTGATATCTTGAAGGAAAACAATGTGAGCAATGAAGGGATGCTATTCGATCCTGGAGCACGAACTGCTTTAGCGTTTGTTACGTTGAGGAATGATGGGGAACGCGAGTTCATGTTTTATCGCAACCCTAGTGCTGACATGTTACTTCAGGAGTCTGAACTCAATTATGATTTAATCAAGAAGGTATTAATAATTTAAGAAGGTACAATTTACAGAGAAAAGCAGAGCATGTAGTAGTTTGTCGGGATCATACACGTGTTATTATAGTTCGTTTAAAGTTCAAAACTCTATATCCTAAACTACTAAGCTTATATTTGATCTGCTTTATCAATTCCTTTCCAGGCAAAGATCTTTCATTATGGTTCTATCAGTCTTATTACTGAACCATGCAAGTCGGCTCACATCGCTGCTGCAAAAGCTGCGAAAGATGCCGGTGCAGTTCTTTCCTATGATCCTAATTTGAGGCTCCCTCTGTGGCCGTCTGCAGAGAGTGCCATTGAAGGGATTCTAAGCATATGGGATATTGCTGATATTATTAAGGTAGTTTTCATTCTTTTCCAATGATATCATTTGTGGGCATAACTGAGCTGTCTGGTCAATCTGAAATTGAAGAACAGATATCAAATAAAGGAACGGAGATAGCTGACATATATAAACATTTGCAGATAAGTGAAGAAGAGATTAGTTTTCTGACAAGGGGAGAAGATCCATTTGATGATGCTGTTGTTCGTAAACTGTTTCATCCAAATCTTAAATTGCTGCTGGTCACTGAAGGTCCTGGTGGTTGTAGATATTATACCAAGGTAAGCATCCCATACATTGTGCTCATGTGTTGCATACAACGAACGACGTATACAGAAAAACATTTAAAAACCAAAAAACTAGTCACAATCGCACTCTTGTGGTAGAGGGACAGCGATTGTGCGGCACTTGTTCCAACTTGGTGAACAAGTCAGTCATATGAAAATGGTAAGTCACGGACCATTTGGACGTATGATCGAGCCTTGGTCACGTTTGAGAGATAGTGTTTTAGAAAACATGAGTGAGGAAATGCGTTGAATTTTTTTTTTTTTTGTAAGAAAACAATGTTATAGGCTAAAAACAAATAAGTAACAACCACGGGTTTGATAACACATAACCCGGGTAGAAAGAATTGACGATTAGTCACATCCTCCTATAGTACATTTTGGGGCATTTTAGCCTTAATGGACATAGACATGATTTTGGTGACCAATTAAACACTCATGTATTGACACCATAAGAATAGTAAAGGTCTATCTAACATGAAAGCAAGTAAAAAGGGTTTGGAACGGGCACGCAGCCGCCTACCTATTCTTTTCTTGAATCACAAATCACAAACTTGTGATGTAGCAACAGGCATGTGGAACCTCATTGGCAGATATCTAATATCTTATCTCCCTTTGTTATTCAAACTTGAACTTAAATTTTAATGTGATAAGATATTCTAATTAAGTTTATCAGCATGTCGCAGTAAAATATAATCTCGTACACGGTCTACCATTGCACTATTCTTGACGCCTCCTAGATTTCAATGATCTACTCGTTAAGAAAGTCGTAACCGGTAGCATTATGCTTAATTTGAGAGTCCATGTGATATGTGTTATGCAGGAATTCAGTGGAAGAGTGAAGGGTCTAAAGGTAGATGCAATTGACACCACTGGTGCAGGGGATGCTTTTGTGGCTGGCATTTTGTCTCAGCTAGCCACTGACCTCTCTTTGCTTCAGGTACCACCTCTGAAATGCTTTTTTTTTTTTTTTTTTTTGCTCCTCTAATGAGTTTTTTTTGCTCATTTTCCACACGTTTTTGAACATGACAAATGTTAAACTATTGCTGAACTCAACGATGGTTCTTAATATTAATTGGGAAGGAAATGACAACGTACGAATTCAAATAGAGCCTCTTGCTTCGAAACCAAACAAAACTACCTTTAAATTATACCCAAAAGCATCTTGATGCTAGATTATTATTGTGAGATCCCACATCGGTTGGGAAGGAGAATGAAACATTCTTTATAAGGGTGTGGAAACCTTTCCCTATCAGACACGTTTTAAAAACCTTGAGGGGAAGGTCCAAAAGGGAAAGTCCAAAGAGGACAATATCTGCTACCGGTGGACTTGGGCCGTTACAAATGTTATCAGAGCCAAACACCGGGCGATGTGCCAGCAAGAAGGCTGAGCCCATGTGCTAGCGAGAAAGCTGAGCCCGAAGGGGGGTGGATTGTGAGATCCCACATTAGTTTGAAAAGAGAACGAAACATTTTTTATAAGGGTGTGGAAACCTCTCCCTAGCAAACGCGTTTTAAAAACCTTGAGGGGAAGTCCGAAAGGAAAAGTCCAAAGAGGACAATATCTGCTAGCGGTGGGCTTGGGCCGTTACAAATGGTATCAGAGCCAAACACCGGGGGATGTGCCAGCTAAAAGGCTGAGCTTGTGTGCCAGCGAAAAGGCTGAGCTCATGTGCCAGCAAGGAGGCTGAGCCTCCAAGGGGGGTGGATTGTGAGATCTCACATCAGTTTGGGAGGAGAACGAAACATTCTTTATAAGAGTGTAGAAACCTCTCCCTAGCCGACACATTTTAAAAACCTTGAGGGAAATCCTGAAAGAGAATGTCCAAAGGAAACAATATCTACTAGCAGTGGGCTTGGGTCGCTACAATTATGTATATTGTGATTGATTTGTAAATTTGGAGAAACAATTAGACTTTATTGTGTTCGGTGTAAAATACTTCAAACTCTTCAAACCCACTCGAGTTTTTCAGTTTAGGCTTGCACCCGTACATTTCAGCATACGAAATCGGTTTAAAACATCACAAACACCAGAAAATCGTGCTTATTCAGAGTGTTTGTTTTGCATCTCATTTTCTTCAATTTCCAATACTTCATTTCACCCTTTCAAAGTGTTCAAAACCTTATTTACTTCAACAAAACCTTATTTAGTTCAAAAAACACTGTGATGTTACTGGTTCTTGTCAGAAAGGTGGCAAGTGAAATAACAGTTTATGTGTCTATTTTGAAACCTTGTAGAAGGAAGACAAACTTAGAGATGCTCTGCTGTTTGCCAATGCTTGTGGTGCATTGACTGTTATGGAAAGAGGGGCCATCCCTGCTTTACCAGACAAAGATGCTGTTCTTGATGCAATCTTCAAAACTGTGTCCTAAGCCCTTTGTCTTTCTATCTATATCTGTATGTATAATAATACTCGAGACTTCATTTCCACAAATTTTGGGCAGATTTTAGCTTCCTCTCTCAATTGTTTCGGCTGTAAGATACTGTAAAATTGTTGTTGTTGTTGTTTCAGTAGATTGGATGTTCCATTGTATTGAATGGCCATGTTTTAGCCATTTATGGTAATGAAACGACCAACAATGAACGATGTTGCTCTTGTTGCTGCCATGTTCTGTGTCTTGTGACAGATTTTTAGCCGACAGCCTTCTGATTTTGATTCTATTATAATGGGGTAATAATGGAAGTTTTGGGTATTAATCGTTTTCGTATTATTTTAATCAATTTTTTTTTTGAAAGTTTACGAGTACTAAAGAAGTGAGGGAAAAAGCGTAACAGCTTTCATAAAAAAAAAAAGCTAATGGTAAAAGTAAGGGTGTGAAAATCACCACAAAGTTAATGGTGATCTGTAACAAGTTAAAAGTGGACAATATTTGTGAATAGTGTGTTTTGGCATATTTGTGAATAGTGTGTTTTGGCAGTTACAAATGATATTAGAACTAGACACTGGAGCGGGGGCAATGTGCCAGCAAAGACACTGGGCTACCAAGAGAGTGGATTGTGAAATCCCATTGTGAAATCCCATTCTTACGAGGGAAACAATCCCCATGATTGTGAAATCCCATTCTGTTAGGAATCACGATTCTGTTAGGAATCACGACGGAATCACGACGGAATCACGACTCTCCACAATGGTATGATATTGTCCACTTTGAGCATAAGCTCTCATGGCTTTGCTTTGGGCTTCCCCAAAAGGCCTCGTACCAATGGAGATAATATTTCTCACTTATAAGCCCATGATCTTCCACTAAGTTAGATCTTCCACTAAGTTAACCAATGTCGGACTCACTCCCAATAATCCTCAACAAGGGAAACGAAACATTTCTTATAAGGGTCCCATGATTGTGAAATCCCATTTGAGGGAAACGAAACATTTCTTATAAGGCAAATTCCATTTCTACGAGGGAAATGAAACATTTCTTATAATGGTATGAAACATTGTGAAATCCTATTTCTGTGAGGGGAACGAAACATTTCTTATAAGGGTATGAAACATTCTTATAAGGGTGTGGAAACATCTCCCTAACAAACATGTTCGAGAGAGAAAGGAATGAATCATTTCTTGTAAGGGTGTCCAAATCTCTTTCTAACAAGCATGTTCAGATTAAGACAGACAATATCTTCTCCTAATAAACATGTTGGAAACATGTTCGGGCTAAATCGGACAATATCTGTTATTTCAAATATTCATAAAATTTAGTGACTAAAATATGAGCTTAGAAACTCAAATCAAATCAAATGTAACCCAAATCCCAAAATCCAAAAATGTAGTTATTTCTAAAATTAATATTGTATCTAATAAATTTATAAATAAAAAAAAAATGTGGCATATTATACCCATAATTAAAGAACTTACGGTTAGATTTTTAAAAACTTGATGATGAACACATTTTAAAAATTAAAATATCTAATTTACACTGATCTATAATTAAATTTGCAATTTATTCCATTAAGAAATCTTAAAGAATTAGGAGTTAAATTGGAGCAAAATCAGTTGATTAAAAATCGAAGCGATCCGAGAAAGTGTGGGCGGACATCGCCATTTGATTCGCAGATCGCAAATCAGAAAGCCCTAAATTGAGCAAAAATCAGTTCAGCGGAACAATCTCGAAGAAGGAGACGACACCAGGTGGTTCCAATGCCAAAAAATTAGGGCAAAACAGAGATTATTAATGGAACAGAGGCAAAGAAAGAAAAAAGAAAAAAAAGAAGAGTAGGAGAACGAAGGAGTCGCCTCCAAGCAAGATTACTCGGAATCGAAGCTGTAGAAATGGCGGAGAGTGACGTGAGCGCAGCCGAGTGCGAGAGGATCTTCAAGCGATTCGACGCGAACGGCGACGGGATGATATCGGCGGCGGAGCTGGTCGATGCGTTGAACGGATTGGGAGTGAACGCGGAGGAGGCGAAGAGGATGATGGACGCGATTGACAAAGACGGCGATGGGTTCATATCGTTGGAAGAGTTCGCGGATTTCGCGAAGGATAATCGCGCGTTGATGAAAGATTTTGCAAAGGCGTTTTAATTTCCTTTTTTGTTTTGATCTGATAAATGAGATGATGAAGAAGAAAATATGAATATGGCTTCAACGAAGAAGGCTTCTTCTTCGTGTTCTTCGTGATGTGTTTGTACCACATGATATATAAAAAAATATACATTACTATTTCAATTATATGTTCTTCCCAGATGTTTTTACTCTTATTATAAGTTTCTCTCTCGTTCAATATGAACGTAGCTTAATATAAAAATATTTCAATATTACTCAGTACCTTATTAATATAGATTGTAATTTTTAATTTTTTTAACTTTTATTCTCATTCAAATGTGGCGTTCATTCAGGTGTCATATGCCCACCAGTTAAAATTCATACAAATAGGTTCGTTCATTCAGGTGTCATATGCCCACCAGTTTCATGCCTAAGACCGTTCATTCAGGTGTCATATGCCCACCAGTTTCATGCCTAAGACCACCAGTTTCATGCCTAAGATTCATACAAATAGGTTCATTCTTGTGCTTATTCAGGTGTCATATGCCCACCAGTTTCATGCTAGATTATGGATTTTAGATATTAATAATAGTCCGATCATATAGTTTTGGTTAAATTAATAACATGTCTATTTTTGCACCCAAATAATAATAATAATAAAGTTTTTGTTAAATTATAAAATACCCAAAATTTGAGGTTGTTCAAGCTATAAACTTTAAAAAGTTTTAAATTTGTTTGTAAACTTTGAAGGTGGTTTTAAAAAATACTTTTTAAGTGTTTATTATTATTATTATTATTATTTTATTTTTATAAAAAAAAAATGGATAAATTGATTTGATTAATGTGTGTAAAAATTAAAAGAAATTCGTGACATTGTTTATATTAACACTCACATAATAATTTCGACTACTCAGTCCAAACCATAAAAATTGAGTTAGTTAGATATTTTTAAGTTTGAATTAAGTTGAATTTTTGGGAAATCGAAATTTCACGTCGGTTAGTGGGTTGACATTTTTTTTTGTCGAGTCAACCCGAGCAACCTGGAATAAGGTTACGACCCAACCCAACCTATCATATTTTCAAGATTATTATGAAAATTAAGAATACTTGACGTTTGTAACCAATGTTAGTGAGACATTGCAACTTATGAATGTTTAACATTTAAGTTTTATAACATTTTAATTATTAAGTAATTTTTTTTAAAATAATTAAAAAAAGTGACTATCATCCCAATAATTTTATTTTTTTTTTTATTTTAGAATATTTGTTTATTATAGGTATTTTTTTAAATAAAAGTCGGACAAATTTGATGGATATTTTATATAAGAGCCATTAAACTACATCATTTAAAAAGTGGAAACTCCATTATTCAATAGTGCCAACAACAATCCAATAATAATAATAAAAAAAATTCGTATTCTATTCCATACCTAAACAAACTCTCCCATATCGGTTAGCAATGATATCAGACTATTATAAATAGTATCAGAGTCATACACCGGACCTAGCCTCTCAGGGAGGTAAATTGTGAGATCTCGATCTCACCTCTGTTATAGAGGAGAATAAAACATTTATTATAAGAGTGTAAAAACTTCTCCTTAGTAGATACGTTTTAAAATTGTGAAACTGACGGTAATACGTAACAGGCCAAAACGAACAATATGAATTAATTAATGTAATGACTCGATGGACTCGAGTTAAAAAATGTGAAGAGATAACAACTCCACAAACTGGATTTAAATACATAGTTAGTGGGGGGAAAATGTGTATGATGAAGTGTGATAAGAGGGTTAAAAAATATAAAAAGTTGGGCCAAATTATTGAGTGGAAGTTCAAATAATCCCTAAAATATTCACCCAAATACACTATAAAATGCCTCTCTTGGCTTAAGCTTTGAATCAAATCAAAACAAAATGAGCCAAATTGAAAGCATTTGGGGAAAGGTTCAGCTAAAATCGTCTCCTGAGAAGTTCTTTGGCTTCTTCAGGAACCATATGGGCGATTTGGTCCATATGTTCCCTGACCACTTCCAGAGCTTCCACTTTGTCGAAGGACAAAACTTCGACGATGGCAGCGTCGTGCACTGGAAATACCACCTCGGTGAGATATTATTATCTCGTTTCTTCTGTCTTTTAAAATGTTTACTTTAATCTTTACGATCTCAAGCTCTAGTTTTCGAGTTTTACCATGTTTATTATTTGTCTAGATCGTAATTTATAGGGTAGAGATTAAAATTTCTAAACGGTTGGTTAAAGTTATAATATCTTAGCTAATCGAACAATATTTAATTTTAATTATACTTAACAAAATAAACTCCGGCTTAATTCTAAAATNAAAAAAAAAAAAAAAAAAAAAAAAAATAAATACTACTACAGTCTTTTAGTGTGAGATCCCACATCAGGTAAGGAGAAAACTAAACATTGATTATAAGGGTGTGGAAACCTCTCCCTAACAGACGCGTTTTGAAACCATAAGGTTGACGATGATACATAACTAGCTAAAACAGACAATATTTGCTAGCTAAGCAGTCTTTTAGCGTGAGATCACACGTCAGTTGAGAGAGAAAACAAAACATTGGGTGTGGAAACCTCTCCTTAACAGACACGTTTTAAAATTATAAGGTTGACGATGATACATAACTAGCTAAAACAGACAATATTTGCTAGCTAAGCAGTGTTTTAGTGTGAGATCCCACGTCAGTTGAGAGAGAAAACAAAACATTGGGTGTGGAAACCTCTCCTTAACAGACACGTTTTAAAATTATAAGGTTGACGATGATACATAACTAGCTAAAACAGACAATATTTGCTAGCTAAGCAGTCTTTTAGCGTGAGATCACACGTCAGTTGAGAGAGAAAACAAAACATTGGGTGTGGAAACCTCTCCTTAACAGACACGTTTTAAAATTATAAGGTTGACGATGATACATAACTAGCTAAAACAGACAATATTTGCTAGCTAAGCAGTGTTTTAGTGTGAGATCCCACGTCAGTTGAGAGAGAAATGAAACATTGGGTGTGGAAACCTCTCCCTAACAGACGCGTTTTGAAACAATAAGGTTGACGATGATACATAACTAGCTAAAACAGACAATATTTGCTAGCTAAGTAGTGTTTTAGTGTGAGATCACACGTCAGTTGAGAGAGAAAACAAAACATTCGGTGTGGAAACCTCTCCTTAACAGACACGTTTTAAAATTATAAGGTTGACGATGATACATAACTAGCTAAAACAGACAATATTTGCTAGCTAAGCAGTCTTTTAGTGTGAGATCCCACGTCAGTTGAGAGAGAAAACGAAACATTGGGTGTGGAAACCTCTGCCTAACAGACGCGTTTAGAAACCATAAGGTTGACGATGATACATAACTAGCTAAAACAGACAATATTTGCTAGCTAAGCAGTCTTTTAGTGTGAGATCCCACGTCAGTTGAGAGAGAAAACGAAACATTGGGTGTGGAAACCTCTCCTTAACAGACACGTTTTAAAATTATAAGGTTGACGATGATACATAACTAGCTAAAACAGACAATATTTGCTAGCTAAGCAGTCTTTTAGTGTGAGATCCCACGTCAGTTGAGAGAGAAAACAAAACATTGGGTGTGAAAACCTCTCCTTAACAGACACGTTTTAAAATTATAAGGTTGGCGACGATACATAACGAGTTAAAACAGACAATATTTACTAGTAATGAGCTTGAATTATTACGTTTAGTAGAAAATTAAGAACAAAATCGATATGAAACGAGATCAAATTTTACACGGGAAGGTATGGTTGTTGACGCATGAAGATACTAAAGAAAGGGTGTTGAATGATGAACAAATGAACAGGAATTCCAGAAGCAGTAAAGATAAAGATGAAGAATAGGGATGAAGCAAGGACCATAATTTATGAAGTTGTTGAAGGAGATGCATTAAAGCATTACAAAGTTTTCAGAGCCAAACTTGAAACTGTTAGTGGAGGGTTAAACAAAGTGGGAGGAAGCTTTGCAAAATGGACAATTGAGTATGAAAAGGCTCATGAAAACGTTCCTTCACCAGAAACCTACATGGAATTGGCTCTCAAAGTCAGCAAAGGTCTGGATGCTTATCTTTATCGGAACTAAACCTCTATAACAACCAAGTGCATGCCCTAAGTTAATGCCTTTTCTACTTGGTTTGCTCTTAAATAACAACTTCTATGTGTAATGTAATGTTATGTTGTATAATTATGTGGGATTTGGTGAAAATGTGTGTTTATATTTGATCGAAAGGGTATGTATGTGTGTGTCAACCCTCTTAAAAACTCAATGGGAAATTTGATTTCAAGTGTGTTTGTAAGAGTCTAAGCCTATCGCTAATGGATATTGTAACGACCCTAAATTTCTACATACTTAGAGTTGTTACTAACATTTCATGCTCATCTCTAATGCAAAAATATAACTCTCCAAATGAACATCATTTATTACATAAACTTTGAAAAAGTTTAAAACAACTTTCTTTTTTCTATAAAATACAACCATGGTGTTACGTGTTTAAATACGAAATACTCGAGTTTAAACAAAACAAAAACAAATATAAACTAATTTAAAACGATGAAATGCAAAACAACCTATTCTAACCTAGAATGAGTATTTCGGAGAATACTCATAAGTGGCCCCATTATTGGGAGCCATCTAAACCCTAAACACATGCAATCATGATTTAGGACCTATCTCCGACATCATTAGGGTGGCCTCCAGTATCAGGCAAATTCGATGCATAATACTTCCCTACACACGACTCACACATGCGAGTGTGAATCCACAGGGCGCTCGCACACCCCCTGGACCATTTGGTCAAGCAAACAGATATTATTTGTGTTGGCTTATTATGTATCACCGTCAACCTCATGGTTTTAAAACAAGTTTGCTGGGGAGATACTTTCATACTCTTATATCTTTATTTCTCTCTCTAACCGACGTGGATCTCATGGTGTTCAAAATGAAATATCAATGCTTTCAACTTTTTAATGATATTGTTAATATTTAACTTATTAGAATTCAAAATCAGTATTTAAAAAAAAAAAAAAAAAAAATAAATAAATAAAAAAAATACAAATGGCTCATAGTAACTTTCATCTCTTTTCTTAATCATCATATTTTTAGGTGAGGACAATAGGGTAAGTGCTAGCCTACTTGTCAGCCAAGGGAGGTTAGTTGACAAACCCATCCTACAAGCCATGTAGTCCCCAAGGTTGGGGGCGCTACCCCCGATACATGCTAGATCCAAAGGTTACCTACATGGTCAACACTCTCTTGTAGGACGGATCTTCCGTGCGGGGTAACCACAGATTACTCACATGATCAACACCCTACCACAAGAAGAATCCATCGTGCAGGGTAATCCATCAAACCACTAAGTCACACATCCCTAATTAGCCTCATGCCTAGCTCAACGATACCGTACTGGAGTGGAAAAGGAAGTGGAGGTCCTTAAACACTATACTAGCTGCTATCGGCCTAGGAGAGCTACCTTTGTCAATCCTAGATGCCGTGGAGGTTTGCTAAGTTCTTAGGGGCGTCTAGTGGTTTGAATTCCATCTCTCATTTTAGAACGTTCAAAGATTAACTCCACAAGTTAACCCAATCTTTTGGTGCACATAGATCTAAACTTCTGATTGCTTATGATCCTGGGGTGCATGGTCTATTGGAAACGTACTAACTTGAGTCAACATGTAAATCACATTAGTTGTAGCGTCTTAAATTTAACTGAGTTCTCTCATGCATGTTTTGATATGGCGAAATTCTTATCGATCCCCTAAGCACGTAATTGATAATTTAAACTTCACCTTAATCATATCTGGGTGTTGAGGAAGTTTATTGGATTCCTAGGGCAACTAGGTGACACACAGACTTCTCATTCCAGACTGCTTTGTTTTGACTCCTCAAGTCTTTCTTAGTCTGGGAGCACTAGGTCTACACCTTTTGACTTTCAATCACGATACTAAGGTGCTCAGTCTACTAGAGGCGTCCAAATCTAGGTCATTTTCTAGCCAACCTAACTCTAACGCCCTAGGTCTGTAGCACACTCTACAGGGAGAACACACAATCAAACACGTGGAACTAACACATACTAGCACACTCTACAGGGAGAACACACAATCAAACACGTGGAACTAACACATACTATATCATTGCAAACATACAAGCAAAGAAGCTCAACAAGAAGATAACATCCATAAATCATCATAGCACATATCACAAAAACCCATCATCTTTTCTAAAAAGCATATAAAACAAAATTCATCACAAATCTCATTACAGATGCATTTTGATAATCTTTTATATCATGCATAACATACTCATCCATATTGATCAACTCGTATTCTAGTCATGCATATTCTCTTTCTAATTTTGCATAATACATAAAACAACATGCTTCTTAGAAATCTCAACCTAAGAACACAACGTTAATTTACCATAACATACATACAATACATACTCATTAAAAAACGCCCATCCGAAGTCCTTAACATGCTGCTTAGAAATCTCAATATTGATTTTTTTTTAAGATTAAAAAAACCCAAATGAAACTTAAACAAGCAACAAGAAAAAATGATCAAACATCTTAAAAATTGAGAAACAAAAAGGCTTCCCAAAAATTATTTGTCAAGTGGATTGAGCCAAAATGAATCATAAAACAAACTAGAGATTATTTTACAATCTTAAGCTGATCTCCAAGAGATAACAACTCCACAAACTGGATTTTAATACGAGTTAGTGGGGGAAAAATGTGTATGATGAAGTGTCACAAGAGGGTTAAAAAATATAAAAAGTTGGGCCAAATTATTGAGTGGAAGTTCAAATAATCCCTAAAATATTCACACAAATACACTATAAAATCCCTCACTTGGCTTAAACTTCGAATCAAATCAAAACAAAATGAGCCAAAGTGATAGCATTTGGGGAAAGGTTCAGCTGAAATCGTCTCCTGAGAAGTTCTATGGGTTCTTCAGGAACCATATGGGCGAATTGGTCCATATGTTCCCTGATCACTTCCAGAGCTTCCACTTTTTGGAAGGACAAAACTTCGACGATGGGAGTGTTGTGCAATGGAAATACCACCTTGGTGAGATATTATCATTATTATTATTATTTGGCTGTTTTCTTCGATTTCTTTTAGGTTTAAATCCTATGTTTTTGTCTTTTAAAATGTTTATTTTAATCTTTACGAATTTTGAAAAGACGATCAATCTCTAGTTTTCGAGTTTTTATCATATGTAGTAATTTATAGGGTAGAGATTAAAAATTGTAAACAATTGATTAAAATTATAATATCTTAACTTGTGAAATCGGACGTCAGTCAGTAGAAGAATGGAACAAAACATTACTTATAAAGGTATGAAAACCGCTCTCTAATATACGTATTTTAAAACTATTTGTTAGCAGTGTGTTTGAGTGGTTACAAATGGTATCAGACTCAGACACCGGAGAGTATGCTATCAAGGACGTTGGCCCCAAAAGAAGGTGGATTGTGAGATCCCACGTCGGATGGAGAAGGGAGTGAACCATTCCTTTTAAGAGTGTGAAAACCTCTCTCTAATAGACGACGATACGTAACGGGCTAAAACAGATAATATTTGCTAGCAGGGTAGAAGATCAAATTTTGTATGGTTGTTGATGCATGAAGATACTAAAAAAAGGGTGTTTGAATGATGAACAAATTAACAGGATTTCCAGAAGCAGCAAAGGTACGGATGAGAGTTATGGATGAAGCAAGGACCATAATTTATGAAGTTGTTGAAGGAGATGCACTAAAGCATTACAAAGCTTTCAGAGTAAAACTTGAAACTGTTAGTGGAGACTTAAACAAAGTGGGAGCAAACTTTGCAAAATGGACAATTGAGTATGAAAAGGCACATCAAAACGTAGCTTCACCAGAAACCTACCTGGAATTGGCTCTCCAAGTTACCAAAGGTTTAGATGCTTATCTTTATCGGAACTAAACCCCTAAAACAACCAAGTGTATGCACTAAGTTCATGCTTTTTCTAATTGGTTTGCTCTTAAGTAAGAACTTTTATGTGTAATGTAATGTTATGTTGTATAATTATGTGGGCTTTGGTGAAAATGTGTGTTTATATTTGATCCAAAGGTTATGTATGTGTGAATGCTCTTAAAAACGTGAAAAATTTGATTTTAAGTGTGTTTATAATCGCTTAAATCTACCGCTAACAAATATTGTCCGTTTTGGCTCGTTATGTATCACCGTCGGCCTCACGGTTTTAAAACGCGTCGAGAGAGGCTTTCATACNAAATTATTGAGTGGAAGTTCAAATAATCCCTAAAATATTCACACAAATACACTATAAAATCCCTCACTTGGCTTAAACTTCGAATCAAATCAAAACAAAATGAGCCAAAGTGATAGCATTTGGGGAAAGGTTCAGCTGAAATCGTCTCCTGAGAAGTTCTATGGGTTCTTCAGGAACCATATGGGCGAATTGGTCCATATGTTCCCTGATCACTTCCAGAGCTTCCACTTTTTGGAAGGACAAAACTTCGACGATGGGAGTGTTGTGCAATGGAAATACCACCTTGGTGAGATATTATCATTATTATTATTATTTGGCTGTTTTCTTCGATTTCTTTTAGGTTTAAATCCTATGTTTTTGTCTTTTAAAATGTTTATTTTAATCTTTACGAATTTTGAAAAGACGATCAATCTCTAGTTTTCGAGTTTTTATCATATGTAGTAATTTATAGGGTAGAGATTAAAAATTGTAAACAATTGATTAAAATTATAATATCTTAACTTGTGAAATCGGACGTCAGTCAGTAGAAGAATGGAACAAAACATTACTTATAAAGGTATGAAAACCGCTCTCTAATATACGTATTTTAAAACTATTTGTTAGCAGTGTGTTTGAGTGGTTACAAATGGTATCAGACTCAGACACCGGAGAGTATGCTATCAAGGACGTTGGCCCCAAAAGAAGGTGGATTGTGAGATCCCACGTCGGATGGAGAAGGGAGTGAACCATTCCTTTTAAGAGTGTGAAAACCTCTCTCTAATAGACGACGATACGTAACGGGCTAAAACAGATAATATTTGCTAGCAGGGTAGAAGATCAAATTTTGTATGGTTGTTGATGCATGAAGATACTAAAAAAAGGGTGTTTGAATGATGAACAAATTAACAGGATTTCCAGAAGCAGCAAAGGTACGGATGAGAGTTATGGATGAAGCAAGGACCATAATTTATGAAGTTGTTGAAGGAGATGCACTAAAGCATTACAAAGCTTTCAGAGTAAAACTTGAAACTGTTAGTGGAGACTTAAACAAAGTGGGAGCAAACTTTGCAAAATGGACAATTGAGTATGAAAAGGCACATCAAAACGTAGCTTCACCAGAAACCTACCTGGAATTGGCTCTCCAAGTTACCAAAGGTTTAGATGCTTATCTTTATCGGAACTAAACCCCTAAAACAACCAAGTGTATGCACTAAGTTCATGCTTTTTCTAATTGGTTTGCTCTTAAGTAAGAACTTTTATGTGTAATGTAATGTTATGTTGTATAATTATGTGGGCTTTGGTGAAAATGTGTGTTTATATTTGATCCAAAGGTTATGTATGTGTGAATGCTCTTAAAAACGTGAAAAATTTGATTTTAAGTGTGTTTATAATCGCTTAAATCTACCGCTAACAAATATTGTCCGTTTTGGCTCGTTATGTATCACCGTCGGCCTCACGGTTTTAAAACGCGTCGAGAGAGGCTTTCATACCCTTATCAAAAAAATGATTCATTCTTCTCAAGTGAAACGTCAATGCTTTCAACCTTTTAATGATATTGTTAATAATTCATCTTAATACAAATAAAAAACAATTAATTATGTAATTATTCATGTTCAAAATTCAGATCACGATCCAGAATCTGAATTCGACACCAAAAAAAGAAGGTTTACATTGTTTATATTGGTAGTAAATTTCATTTCCTTTCAGATTTTCTTAATCATCTTAGTTTTAGGATCGCACTCGTTCGGATATAATATTGGTTCATTCATGTACCCTCCTTTATAGAGTGTCACGCATCTAAAATTATGTAATATAATTAAATTGTTAGTAGCGGTTGAACCAAACATTAATATTATTTATTTATATGAAATTCTGATAGTATTTCATGCAACACCAAATATTGTTATATGATTTTTAGATATCTTAAACAACTTTCAACCAAACGACCCCTTAAATGCGATGTACATACAGAAGTACTCTTCAAAGCGTTGGAACGTGACGTGATCATCGGGTGACCATCTTTGAGTTTTTTTAGAAAGATGATATTGATTTCTTGAAGGTGAAGTGATCATCGAGTCACTTTATTTTTTTTGTGAATAATGAACTCTGTATGATCTTTATTTTTTTTTTGATCATATAGACATTCACGACCCCACATACGCCAATTGTTGATGCTAAAATATTACCTTAAAAAATCTCACTTGACTTTTACGGCCTCAACAGTAAATTTAGTGAGATCGAGAACAAACTCTATATAATCTTTATTTTTTTCGATCATGCATCTCTGACAAAACACTCTCATCCCCATAGATGACAACGGTTGATACCAAAATCTTGTCATGAAAAATTTCACCTTACTTTCACGGTCTCAACGGTAAATTTGGTGAAATCGAAAATAAGCTTAATCTGATCTATATTTTTCTTGGATTCTTGACCTTTTTTCGAGTAGTGTTCTAATAATTTTTTCTTCTACACGATCTTGAAATTCTACCTCTAAANGCTGTTTTCTTCGATTTCTTTTAGGTTTAAATCCTATGTTTTTGTCTTTTAAAATGTTTATTTTAATCTTTACGAATTTTGAAAAGACGATCAATCTCTAGTTTTCGAGTTTTTATCATATGTAGTAATTTATAGGGTAGAGATTAAAAATTGTAAACAATTGATTAAAATTATAATATCTTAACTTGTGAAATCGGACGTCAGTCAGTAGAAGAATGGAACAAAACATTACTTATAAAGGTATGAAAACCGCTCTCTAATATACGTATTTTAAAACTATTTGTTAGCAGTGTGTTTGAGTGGTTACAAATGGTATCAGACTCAGACACCGGAGAGTATGCTATCAAGGACGTTGGCCCCAAAAGAAGGTGGATTGTGAGATCCCACGTCGGATGGAGAAGGGAGTGAACCATTCCTTTTAAGAGTGTGAAAACCTCTCTCTAATAGACGACGATACGTAACGGGCTAAAACAGATAATATTTGCTAGCAGGGTAGAAGATCAAATTTTGTATGGTTGTTGATGCATGAAGATACTAAAAAAAGGGTGTTTGAATGATGAACAAATTAACAGGATTTCCAGAAGCAGCAAAGGTACGGATGAGAGTTATGGATGAAGCAAGGACCATAATTTATGAAGTTGTTGAAGGAGATGCACTAAAGCATTACAAAGCTTTCAGAGTAAAACTTGAAACTGTTAGTGGAGACTTAAACAAAGTGGGAGCAAACTTTGCAAAATGGACAATTGAGTATGAAAAGGCACATCAAAACGTAGCTTCACCAGAAACCTACCTGGAATTGGCTCTCCAAGTTACCAAAGGTTTAGATGCTTATCTTTATCGGAACTAAACCCCTAAAACAACCAAGTGTATGCACTAAGTTCATGCTTTTTCTAATTGGTTTGCTCTTAAGTAAGAACTTTTATGTGTAATGTAATGTTATGTTGTATAATTATGTGGGCTTTGGTGAAAATGTGTGTTTATATTTGATCCAAAGGTTATGTATGTGTGAATGCTCTTAAAAACGTGAAAAATTTGATTTTAAGTGTGTTTATAATCGCTTAAATCTACCGCTAACAAATATTGTCCGTTTTGGCTCGTTATGTATCACCGTCGGCCTCACGGTTTTAAAACGCGTCGAGAGAGGCTTTCATACCCTTATCAAAAAAATGATTCATTCTTCTCAAGTGAAACGTCAATGCTTTCAACCTTTTAATGATATTGTTAATAATTCATCTTAATACAAATAAAAAACAATTAATTATGTAATTATTCATGTTCAAAATTCAGATCACGATCCAGAATCTGAATTCGACACCAAAAAAAGAAGGTTTACATTGTTTATATTGGTAGTAAATTTCATTTCCTTTCAGATTTTCTTAATCATCTTAGTTTTAGGATCGCACTCGTTCGGATATAATATTGGTTCATTCATGTACCCTCCTTTATAGAGTGTCACGCATCTAAAATTATGTAATATAATTAAATTGTTAGTAGCGGTTGAACCAAACATTAATATTATTTATTTATATGAAATTCTGATAGTATTTCATGCAACACCAAATATTGTTATATGATTTTTAGATATCTTAAACAACTTTCAACCAAACGACCCCTTAAATGCGATGTACATACAGAAGTACTCTTCAAAGCGTTGGAACGTGACGTGATCATCGGGTGACCATCTTTGAGTTTTTTTAGAAAGATGATATTGATTTCTTGAAGGTGAAGTGATCATCGAGTCACTTTATTTTTTTTGTGAATAATGAACTCTGTATGATCTTTATTTTTTTTTTGATCATATAGACATTCACGACCCCACATACGCCAATTGTTGATGCTAAAATATTACCTTAAAAAATCTCACTTGACTTTTACGGCCTCAACAGTAAATTTAGTGAGATCGAGAACAAACTCTATATAATCTTTATTTTTTTCGATCATGCATCTCTGACAAAACACTCTCATCCCCATAGATGACAACGGTTGATACCAAAATCTTGTCATGAAAAATTTCACCTTACTTTCACGGTCTCAACGGTAAATTTGGTGAAATCGAAAATAAGCTTAATCTGATCTATATTTTTCTTGGATTCTTGACCTTTTTTCGAGTAGTGTTCTAATAATTTTTTCTTCTACACGATCTTGAAATTCTACCTCTAAAAACCCAAAAAAATCTAAAAATTAGAACTATAAAGAAAAAATTGAAAAATTAATTCTCGTTGGAACTCAGATATTACATTCAACCTCGCCTTTTCACCTCTGCTATAACGATGACAATATCTACGTTAAGACGCCAACTATTGATACCAAAATCTTGTTACGTAAAATCTCACCTGACTTTCACGTACTCACATATATTATATTACTATTTTCTAAATTGAGTAAGTGGAACCAACAAACAAACATTATTTTACACAATCTTGCTGATATGCAACAGATAACAACTCTAATACTTGGATTTAAAATAAAGTTAGTGGGAAAAATAAAAGATATTAAAGTGTTCATAATGAACTAATCACAAGAGTGTTTAAAGAATGATAAAAAGTTGGCCAAATTAGATAGCAAATATTAATGATTAAATTTATCACTACCAATCAACTTAAGTTGAGTTTATTCATAATTTAATAGACATAATAGGAGAAGAGTTTGTGATCGAATTCCCTTGTGGGTTACTTTTATACTTTTAATTATTTAATCTTTTTCGATTTTTCTGTTAGCTAATCGAATAGGAGAAGAAATATAAAGGTGACTACTCGTCAAAGCATAGTTCTTTATCTTTTTAGTAGCTAGTCAAAATGAACCTGACACCCGTCTCGAGAAATGAATAAATGAATCTTGATGTAATTTTAAGTCTATTTTTAAGTCAAAGAATTTTTAGGGACACAAAGAACTAAGTGAATTGGGACTAAAAATTAACAATTAAGGTGCTTTAGGATAGAGTAGGGTTAAGTTGTAACCCTATTATCAGGTTGGTCGAGTTGACCGGACTAAGAAAATGTCAACTCGCAAGCTGATCCAAATTTTCGATTTTCAAAAAATTTAACTCAACTGAAATCGAAAAAAAAAAAAAAAAAAACTTAACCATACCCAACTTTAATATCTAATTGTAAGTTATAGACTAAGAATTTAATATCTAATTGTTTTGTTTAGTGGATGTAGCACTCAAAAGATAGACAAAAGTTCTTAAACTAACCTTTAATTTCTCTTAAAATATTGGGAACTTGCATATAATGCAAATAAAATCCAATTAATTTCAAGTATATTGGCACTAACATTATGTATTTGCAAATAATATACTAATTTTAAATATTTTTCGTTTGCTTACTTCAATATTTTTATGTTATCTTCTAATACTCGTTTACGTCATTAGTGATGCATTGAGATGTTCGTAAAGGAATAGGACGTCTTTCTCGTTTTCATCTCCGGTTTTAATCTTTATTCTTTCAAATTTTTTCATTTATTTTTAAAAGAATTGGGGTGAAGATTTACCGTAGAGAATTCGTGTAGGGCTCGAGATCCGTGTAGAAAACTTTTATCCATTTTATATTTCTCTCTCTATACGTATATTTATTTATATTTATATATAAAAATGAAGCGAGACGAGTCGGGATGGGGATTTTTGCAAGGTTGGAGAGGGGGACTGGATGAGATATATAGTTTCAATTCCCGACCCCATTTAGTTAATAAGGATATGTGAGATCCCACGTTGGTTGGAAATGAGTATTATAAAGGTGTGGAAACTTCTTTCTAGTAGATGTGTTTTAAAACCCTAAGATTGGCGGCGATACACAACGAGTTAAAGCGGACAATATCTACTAACGATGGACTTGGATTGTTACAAATGAAATCAGAGCCAGACACCGGGCGGTGTGCTAGCGAGGGCGCTGGCCCCCAAGGGAGTAAATTGCGAGATCCTACATCAATCGGAGAGAGAACAAAACATTTCTTATAACGGTGTGGAAACCTCTTCCTACTAAACATATTTTAAAACTGTGAGGCTGACAGCAGGACAAAACAGACAATATCTACTGGCGATGACCTCAGACTTTTACATGATAAATCTTATTTCGCTCAATTATTTTCTGTTTGAACGAAGATTTTTCACTCTATTCAAGGCAAATAAAATAAATATCTTGATAGATTTTTAACATATATTTATGCTATTAGTCTATCAATGACACGCTACCAAATGCTATTGTTGATATGGTCTAATTTAAACAAAAACCCTAGTGACTTCTCTTTAAAGATGTCATACCAATTGGACTTTATTTGCACCTAAAATATGGGATTTAAAATACAATCAGTGGGGAAAAAAGTGATCATTCATCCAACTTTGCTATAAAATCCCCCTCTTAGCTTCTACTTTGTATCACATCGAAAGAAAATGGGCAAAAGTGATAGCATTTGGGCAAAGATTGACCTAAAATCTTCTCCTGAGAAGTTCTATGGGTTCTTTAGGAACCATTTGGGAGATTTGGTGGATTTGTTTCCTGAGAATTACAAGAGCATTCAACTTGTGGAAGGACAACATTTCTCCGGTGGCAATGTTGTTCTATTTAAATTCCAATTTGGATTTGGTGAGACAATAATTCCTTCTCATATTGCATAACGTTGATTATATATATTTGTTCATGCATGATCAGGATATTAAACATAGTTTTGTTTTATCTTTTCTTATGAATATGATCGAACAGGTCATCAACTTCGAGTCGAAAAATGGGCAATAAGAGCTGTGGATGATGTGAAGAAATACATAATCTATGAAGCTGTTGAAGGAGATGTTCTAAAGCAATTCAAAGTGCTTAGAGTAAAAGTTGAAGCTGTTCATGGAGGATCAACCAAAGTAGGAGGAGGAAACTTTACTAAATGGACTGTTGAGTTTGAAAAGGCAAATCAAAATGTGGCCTCACCACAAAACTACTTGGAGTTGTTCGTCAAAATCTCAAAAGGGGTGGATGCATATTTCTCCAAGAACTAAAATCCTACAATAATGAAGGGAGTGATCTTAAGTTTGGCTGTGTTTTCTACTTGGTTTGTTCTAAATAAGAAATTATGTGTGTAATGTGTTTAAATATGGGTTATAAGGATGCATGTGAGGCTATGGAGTATCTATTATATGTAAGTCTACTTATGTGTGTGTGTAAGATCTCAAATGTGATATCTAATGTGGGTTTATGGTCTAATGAATTATAACTCATCAAAATGTTTATCTTATAAATCCATGAGTCTTTATTTATGGAGAAATCATAATTGAATTGAAAATATTGAAAGTTTTGTTTAAATTTGGACACCAAAAAAAAATTGAAGTGGTTTGATATGTGAAGACTCAACTAGAGGCGTGTATTTAATTTGTGGGGCCAAGTGTCATAATCGCACTCTTGTGGTAGTGCGACACTTGTTCTGATCCAGCGAACAAGTCAGTCGTGAGAAATCTGGACTTCGCGGACAATGTCGATGTATGCTTGAGTCTCGAGTCACGTTTGAGAGGAATGATTTAGAAAATGTAAGCGAGGAAATATGTTGAAAACGATTTGAAAGAAAGGAATGTTATAAGCTAAAAGTGATTAGACAACAACAAATAACAACATGTTTTATAGCATATAACTTGGGTAGGAAGACGTGACAACTAGTCATATCCCCTTATAATGCATTCTGGGGCATTTTAGCCTCGACAGAGGTAGACATGATTTTGGTGAACGGTCATACACCTCTTTTGATACAACATAAAATAGTAAAGACTTATTTAAGATGAAAGCATGCAAAAGGGGTTTGGAACGGACATGCAGCCATGAACAATATGTCCTGGACAAGCATGACTAGGACATCCAACAAGCGGCTATACACAACATGACTTAGATAAGCATGACCGTGACACCAATACCTGAACTTGCCCCTCATTTAAATGGGGTATTTTGGGGAGTAGATAGAGATTTCTCTTTGTTAACTAAACCAGATTGAGGAAAAATTATATTCCCCATCCTCCTTTCTGCCCCCCGACCTTGTCGAAATCCCTGCCTCGCCTCATTTTTTATACATAAATATATTTGTATATATATAAAAAAAAAACGTATTATATTATATTTTTGTTTACGTAGTATTATTGGATTTATTAATTTTTTAATAGAAATTATATTAGAAAATAAAAATTATCCATTAAAAATTTATTTTAAACTAATATTTTTTTCTTTTGAACCCTTGGGAATTTTTTAGCACGAACTCGTGGTAAATCTCATCTTCTCATCTTCTCGTGGTAAACGGAGTTAAAACATTTGTAATGCAATCATTTAAAACAATATTGTTATCAACAACATAACGAAAAATAGACAACGTGAACTTTAAATAAAATAATTAAAACGATCCTCTGATATAATTAAAGGATGACAAAAATAAATATAAATGCAACTATCCTAACTTCGATCCCATGATCTTCACCAAGACATCACCATCCTGTTAGACGAACACGACTCTCCACAATGGTATGATATTGTCCACTTTGAGCATAAGCATTCATGACTTTGCTTTGGGCTTCCCCAAAAAGGCCTCATACTAACTCCATTGGTATGAGGCCTTTTGGAGAAGCCCAAAGCAAAGCCATGAGAGCTTAGGCTCAAAGTGGACAAGGAGAGTCGTGTTCGTCTAACATGGTATCAGAGTCATGCCCTAAACTTAGTCGGGCCAATAGATTGGTAAATTCTCAAATATCGAACAAAGAACTCCAAAAAGAAAAGGAGCAAAGCCTCCTCGAAGGCAGTAAAAAATGACTAAGACTCCAAAGGAGTCGAGCCTCGATTAAGGGGAGGCGCACTTTGCACTTTGTTCGAGGGGAGGTGTTGGATGATGGAAGTCCCACATCGACTAATTTAGGGAATGATCATGGGTTTATAAGTGAGGAATACTAACTCCATTGGTATGAGGTCTTTTGGGGAAGCCCAAAGCAAAGCCATGAGAGCTTAGGCTCAAAGTGGACAATATCATACCATTGTGGAGAGTCGTGTTCGTCTAACACATCCGAATAAAACAAAGTTTACTTGTGAATTTGAATTTCATGGATGAATCTCATAAGCATTCAATAAGTTGTTTTATCTACGAGAAATTATGATAATTTGAGCGTTGCTATCAAGAAACTTTTATAATAATGTATTAATAAGGAGAATGACCTAAAGTTTCTATCTTCGTCCATTATTATTATTATATCTTCAAATCGGGACTTAAACAAACATATATTATATTATTATTTTCTAAATTGAGTAAGTGGAACCAACAAACAAACATTATTTTACACATCTTGCTGATATGCGACATTAACAACTCTAATATTTGATTTAGAATAAAGTTAGTGGGGAAAAATAAAAGATATTAAAGTGTTCATCATGAACTGATCACAAGAATGTTTAAAAAATGATAAAAAAATTGGCCAAACTCCTCAAACCCCACTCTCAATAATTCATGCAAAAAGAAAAAGAAAAAAAAAATGGCCTTGAAGTTTAGAAAAATTTAATTCTACTCAAGAAAAATACTTACATGCGGTAGATGTAGACGAGAGTTGTAGTGTAACGACGTTATTGTTTTTATTGAAAGAGTCGCTACGATATGCACGACGTAATATTTTTATGCGAAAACATTCATTTAAAATAGTTCATAAAACGATATCACAAACTTAAATATTCGTGTTAAGAGTCTTAAAACAAAACAACAAAAAATAATCCATGTGAAATATAAATAAAACCAAACAAGTTTTAATCTAAGATCTACAAAATACAAATATAACTACCTTAACCGGTTGCATAGTCTTTCTGCGATGCCGCTGTCAACCGTACATGAATGTCTTGCCTTGACCTAAAATATAAAAACAGCACAATATTTGAGTATTTTAAGAAATAATCAGTAAGTGACCCACTATTAAGTTCGGGAAATACAAACACATATAGAATGATACGACCTATCATTTAAGATTGTATTTTTAAGCGGCTTTCGAGTTCGGACAAATTGGATGGGATGGAAGCTATGGTAAATTATAACATAAGAATTTAATATCTAATTGCTTTGTGGAGTGGATGTACCGCTCAAAAGAGAATCAAAAGTTCTTAAACTAACATTTAATCTCTTAAAATATTGGTAACTTGCAAATAGTGCAAATAAAATCCAATTAATTGCAAATAATATACTAATTTAAAATCTTTTCGTTTGCTTGCTTAAATATTTTTATGATATCTTTGATACTCATTTACGTCATCAGTGATCTATGCATAGAGATGTTCACGAACTTTAAGTTGAATAAAAATATCTTTTTCCGTTCCACTTCTTATTTTAATCTCTATCCTTTAAAATATTTTCATTTATTTTTAAGACTGTGGGCGAAGATTTTCGGTAAAAAAAAAAAAAGAAAAATTTCACCAAACGAGTCTGGGTGAAGATTTTGGTAAGGTTGGAGAGGGAGACAAGATGAAAAATATAGTCTCATTCCCGGCCCCATTTAGTTCACGAAGATAAATCTCTTTTCACTCATTGTTTTCTACTTGAACCAAGATTTTTCATTCTATTCAAGGCCCGTAAAATATATATCTGGATAGATTTTTAACATGCTTATAATATTTATTGTAACAACCAAAGTCCACCGCTAGCAAATATTCCGCTTGAGCCCGTTACGTGTTGCGATCCTTCTAACGATTTAAAAACGTGTGTATTAGGGAGATGTTTCACACCCTTATAAGAAATGTTTCGTTTCTGTCTCCAACCGATATGGGATCTCACATTTATGCTAATAGTCTATCAACGATAACGTCTATCAAATATTATTGCTGATATGGTCTAGTTTCGACATAAACCCTCGTAATTTTTCTTTTAGTTTCACCGAAAAGATGTCATACCAATAGAGATAATTGTCCTCAACTAGGTACAAAAAAATTCATCCCTTTTCTAACTAATGCAACACTTTATTTGCACTCCTAACCTAACTTTTCGAATCATTGATTAGTGGCGTTTAAAATAATTCCTAAAATATTCACCCAACTTCGCTATAAAATCCCCCTCTTAGCTTCAAGTTTGTATCACATCGAAAGACAATGGGCAAAAGTGATAGCATTTGGGCAAAGGTTGACCTAAAATCTTCCCATGAGAAGTTCTATGGGTTCTTCAGGAACCATTTGGGAGATTTGGTGGACTTGTTTCCTGAGAATTTCAATAGCATTCAACTTGTGGAAGGACAACATTTCGATAGGGGCAGTCTTGTTCTAAGTAAATACGAATTTGGTGAGAGATTCTCTTCGTTTAAATTGGTCGACACATTTCATTTCATTTACGTTTCGATAATTATTTTGGTTTTCGACATTTTAACTCATATGTTAACCTTGAGATAAACGATAGGGTCATCTAATTACATTCCAGCCGACTACTTTTTTATTATTTATATTTTTTATAGCCAATTCTAATCTCAATTTTTTATAGTTTGGATTGGTTCATCAATTTATTCGAGTTGTTTGTGTTGGAAGATGAAAGTTCCACATCGGCTAATTTAGGGAATGATCATGAATTTATAAATAAAGAATACTCTCTTCATTGGTGTGAGGCTTTTTGGGGAAGCCGAAAGCAAAGCCATGAAAGCTTATGCTCAAAGTGGACAATATCATACCATTGTGGAGAGTCGTGTTCATCTAACATGGTATCAGAGTCGTGTCAATAGAGTGGTAAATCCTCAAATATCGAACGGAGTCAAGCCTCTTTGAAGGCAGTAAGAAATGATTTCAACCACACATTTAGTTTTTTTTTTTTTTTGAAATTAAGGCTAAAACAAATAAATTTCATCAAACAAAATCGATATCAAACGGAACTAAATATTACATAACGTTGTTCTTATGAATATTATGAAACAGGACATGAACATAGAGTCGAAAAATGGGTAATAAGAGCTGTGGATGATGTGAAGAAATACATAGTCTATGAAGCTGTTGAAGGAGAGGCTCTAAAGCAATTCAAAGTGCTTAGAGCAAAGGTTGAAGCTGTTCATGGAGGATCAACCAAAGTAGGAGGAGGAAACTTTACAAAATTGACTATTGAGTTTGAAAAGGCAAATGAAAATGTGGCCTCGCCTGAAATCTACTTGGAATTGTTCGTCAAAATCGCAAAAGGGGTGGATGCTTATTTCTCCAACAACTAAAATCCTACAACAATCGAGGGAGTGATCTTAAGTTTGGCTGTGTTTTCTACTTGGTTTGTTCTGAATAAGAAATTATGTGTGTAATGTGTTTAAATATGGGTTATAAGGATGCATGTGGGGCTATGGAGTATCTATTATATGCAAGTCTACTTATGTGTGTGTGTGTAAGATCTCAAATGTGATATCTAATGTGGGTTTATTGGTCTAATGAATAATAACTCATGGAAATGTTTTATGTTATAAATCCAAGACCAAATTATGCCTAATTTTGTCGTTTTTAGAATTGAGTGTTATCAAATATTTAAAGTTTGGTTTAAATTTGGACTGTGAAAATTTAATGAGAGATTTTCATTGATGAGTAGGGTAAAGATCTTATGTGGATATGCCTTTCATTTAAATGGGGTATTTGGGACGTGCCCTTCATTTAAACGGAGTATTTGGGATGAAAAGGACATAAATTTCTCTCTATTAGCTAGACCGAAGATGGAAATTATATTCTCCATTCCTATCTCTACCTCGACCTTCCCCAATTCCTACCTCGTCTCACGTTTTTATATATAAATATAAATAAAGATACAAAACAAACTTATGTTCTTTGCTTAGTAAATAAACAAATAAATGTATATTTTTAAACATATAGTATTTGAGTTTTTGAAATTATATTTTTGCTCATGTATCATTATTGGATTTACAAGAATATTTTGCAATTTTGCATTTTTCAATAGAAATTATTTATGATGAAAAAAAAATCTATGGGAAACCGATTCCCTTTAACTCGTCCTTGAAATCTTATCTTGATCCCAGCAAAAATAAACGGAAAATTTTGTACCCAAAGTGATCGAAATAGGTGGCAGATGATTATTATTATTATTATTATTATTATTATTTTCTTTTTTTTGTCCTCGGCCTCCGTAGACATCTTGGATCCAACTTATTTAAAAAATGCTTACAACGACTTGTTAATGGAATAGAATCAAATTTAAGATTTTCGCAGGAGCCAAAAGAGAGAGGAGAACCTCGTTCAAGGATGTACGCCACATTATTTATAATTCCATTTATGTAAATTGACGTGACAACTAATATTTAAAAATTGATTAGGTAATGAATTTAAACAATATATTTTAAGATCAAATAAATGGTAATAATAATCTTAGGCATCTCATTTTTATATATCTGTCACAATATTTTTTATCCTTAATTTTGGTAGAAAAGGGATTATCGAACAATTTCAAAGCTACGTTGTTCATGGGTGTTTTTTTAAGAACAAATTTCAAAGGCAAAGGTAAATTTTTTAACACAACCTAATTTTAAATTTTAGGTTTACGTATCAATAAAAACCATATTCTAAAAGCATACGGTTGTATGAAATCACTAAAAGATCTCGTAGACCTCGAATTAAGGTTGCTCTCGAATTATCTTTAGAATATCTCATTAAACTAAGTATGGATGACTCTGAGTTATAGATGACAATATATTTCTTTAGAAATTATATGATCATTATGTGACGATCTAAATGAACTCGAAGATGACGTGTTCATTGATAATCTTTGAGATTTATGATTTTTTTTTTCTAGAAAGATGATATTAAATTTTTGAAGGCAAACTGATTAGGTACATCAAATATTTTCATTATTATTATTATTATTATTATTTTTTTTTTTTTTTGTGAATAATGAAGTCTATATGATCTTTATTTTTTCGATCATATAGACTTTCACAGCCCCACATACGTCAATTGTCGATGCATTTTATCTTGAAAATTTTCATGTGATTGTCACGGTCTCAACGGTAAATCTAGTGAGACCGAAAATAGACTTTATATGATCTTTATTTTTTTCAATCATGCATCTTTGACAAAGCACTCTCATCCCCATAGATGACACCTATTGATACCGAAATCTTGTCAGTAAAATTTCTCAACAGTAAATTTGGTGAGATAGAGAAGAAGCTCTATCTAATCTATATTTTTCTTGGGTTCCTAACCTTTTTCTGAACAGTTTTCTAATCATTTTTCTGTTGGGTGTAATCTTGAAATTCTGGATCTAAGGTTTTCAAGAAAATCTCAAAAGTTAGAACTTTAAAGAAAAAAATTGTAATATTTTTCGTTGGAACTTGGATGTTACTCAACCTCACCTTTTCGCCTCTACTATAATGATGGCGAACAAATAGGACTTTCTTGAAGCGTTGCAGTTTATTCATATGAAGTTATAAGGATGTATTAATAAGAAGAACAACCTAGGGTTTCTCTCTTCGTCAATTATTATTATTATATCTCGTAAAGAAAAACTAGATATTTTAATTAGCCATTGAAGTGTAAGATCACTATGAAAAAATAACTCCAAACATATATTATTTTACTACTTTCTAAATTGAGTAAGTGGAACCAACAAACAAACATTACTTTACACATCTTGCTTTATGTAACGGATAACAACTCTAATACTTAATTTAAAATAAAGTTAGTGGGAAAAATAAAGGATACCGATGTGTTCATCATCAACTCATCACAAGAATGCTTAAAAAATGATAAAAAGTTGGTTCAAATCATTCCTAAAATATTCACCAAATTCACCATAAAATCTCTCTTAGCTTAGAAAATGACCCAAATTGATAGCAAGTATTAATATGATTAAATTTATTAATAAGTAATCGATTCATAATTTAATTGATATAAGAGGAGAAGATTTTGTGTTCGAATTCCTAAAACGTCAAAATTAATAGAATTAGGTGATTATGTCTAGTGGGTTACTTTTATATTTTAATGTTTTTATAGACTAGCCTCCCGTTGAGTTGAGCACTCTTTTTTTTTTGTGCATCTTTCTTGATTTTCGATTTCTCTTTGAGCTAAAGGTTTAAGAATAAGAGAAGAAAGACAAAGGACTGAGTGAAATTGGGATTACCCATTAGCAATTTAGGTGTTTATGGTAAGGTAGAGTTGGGCTGTAACCCTATTTTTAGGTTGGTTAAGTTGACCAAACTAAAACAATGTCAACTGGCAAGCTGATCCAAATGTTGGATTCTTAAAAAATTCAACCCAACCCTAATGAAAAAAAATTAATCCTACCCAACCTGTAAGATGAGATTAGTGAATAATTCTCATACTTATATTATTCTTAAAAATAGTTTGAGAAACACAATATCATTCTTAAAAATGGTTTGAAAAGACAAATATTTTTGTAAATTTTTGTTTAAATAATTGTCTTTTACAACTTAATCTGTTGTTTTGAGTGGATAATTAATAATGTATGCTTAATTTAGTGCAATAAAGGGATTATTGATGGAAGCTGTTAGCCTAATGGTAAGTTATAAGGTAAGTATTTAATATCTAATTGCATTGTGTAGTGGATGTACCACTCAAAACAGAATCAAAAGTTCTTTAATTTCTCTTAAAATATTGGTAACTTGCAAATAGTGCAAACAAAATCCAATTAATTGCAAGTATATTGGCACTAACATTATGTAATTGTAAATAATATACTAATTTTAAAATCTTTTCCTTCTATGCTATCTTCTAATACTCGTTTACGTCATTCGTGATGCATATAGATGTTCATGAAGTTTGAGTAGAATGGAGATGTCTTCCTCCATCCCACCACCTATTTTCATGTTCATCATATCAATTTTTATTTATTTATTTTTAAAGGAATTGAGGTGAAAATTTACCGTGGAGAATTTTCGGGGCTCGAAATCCGTGTAGAAAAATTTTCTTCATTTCATATATCTATCTATACATATATTTATTTATATTTGTATATAAAAAATGAGGCAAGACGAGTCGGGTGGAGATTTTGACAAGGTTGGAGAGGAGAACAACGATGAGAAATGTAATCTCCATTCCCGACCCTATTTAGTTAATGGAGATAAATCTATATTTACTCCTTAATTGTTTTCTGTTTGAACAGATGTTTTTCACAATTTTGAAGGGGTAAAATAGATATCTTGATAGATTTTTAACATGCTTATAATATTTATTGTAACAGCTCAAGTCCACCAATAACAGATATTGTTCGTTTTGACCCGTTACGTATCATCATCATTAGTCTCCCGATTTTAAAACGCGTCTACTAGGGAGAGATTTGCTTATAAGGAACATTTCATTTCTCTCTCCAATCGATATGGGATCTCACATTTATGCTATTAGTCTATCAAATGTTATTGCTGCTATGATCTAGTTTGGACACAAACCCTCGCAACTCTTCTTTTAGTTTCACGAGAAAGATGTCATATCGATAAAGATAATTCATCCATTTTTCTAATTAATATGAGACTTTATTTGCACTCCTAACCTAACTTTTTGGATTATTGATGAATGGCGATTAAAATAATTCCTAAAATATTCACCCAACTTGGCTATAAAATCCCCCTCTTAGCTTCAAGTTTGCATCACATCAAAAGAAAATGGTCCAAACTGATAGCATTTGGGTAAAGGTTGACCTAAAATCTTCTCCAGAGAAGGTCTATGGGTTCTTCAGGAACCATTTGGGAGATTTGGTGGACTTGTTTCCTGAGACTTACCAGAGCATTCAACTTGTGGAAGGACAACATTTCTCAAGTGGCAGTGTTGTTCAATTTAAATTCCAATTTGGTGAGAGATGTGGTTCCCATTATATTAGGTTTAGATAGGTTGAAACGTTCTATTTTAGTCATTTAACTTTGAGATACAATGATATAATCATCTAATTACGTTCTTGCTAACTACTATTTTATTATTCAATATTTTTTATAGAAAATTCTAATCTCGACTTACTTATGTAACTTTAATATAAGGGTCGATATAATTATTAATTTCAAACTAAGAAAATTAAAATAAACATGTTAAATGAAGATTGAAATTGCTCATTTTTGTTAATTATTAGGGTTTATTGTGAAGTATTGCTATTTGATTATGTGTTTTTCATTCTTCTTGGTGTTTCGATTTTTCTTTTCTTATGAATATAATCAAACAGGAGATGAACTTAGAGCAGAAAAATGGGCAATAAGAGTTGTGGATGATGTGAAGAAATACATAATCTATGAAGCTGTTGAAGGAGATCCACTAAAGGAATTCAAAGTGCTAAGAGCAAAATTTGAAGTTGTTAATGGAGGATTAAGCAAAGTGAGAAGAGGAAACTTTACAAAATGGACTGTTGAGTTTGAAAAGGCAAATCAAAATGTGGCCTCACCACAAAACTACTTGGAGTTGTTCGTCAAAATCTCAAAAGGGGTGGATGCTTATTTCTCCAACAACTAAAATCCTACAATAATGAAGGGAGTGATCTTAAGTTTGGCTGTGTTTTCTACTTGGTTTGTTCTAAATAAGAAATTATGTGTGTAATGTGTTTAAATATGGGTTATAAGGATGCATGTGAGGCTATGGAGTATCTATTATATGTAAGTCTACTTATGTGTGTGTGTGTAAGATCTCAAATGTGATATCTAATGTGGGTTTATGGTCCGATGAATCATAACTCATGGAAATGTTTTATGTTATAAATTTAAGACCAAATTATGCCTAATTTTGTCATCTTTATTACATTGTAAATAAAGGGAGGATTTGGTATTTGGAGACTCAATTAGAGATATCCATTTAATCGGTGGGGTTAAAGTCCTATATGGACTTGACCTTCATTTAAATGAGATATTTGGGAGGGAGTGGATAGAGATTTCTCTCGATTAGCTAAAAACAAGAATTACATTCTCCATCTCTGTAACACCCCAAGCCCAACACGTACAATTCACTCTATCCTTGTGACTAGCACCTTCTTATCCATTGTGAGTTTCTAGATTTTATTGGAAGACTTAGAGTGTGATTTTCATATCGGTCTAGAAGAAAGAAATGCTCGGGATGCATCAAGGAACTTAGAAAAAAATTTAAAAAAAAAATGGTAAAGTAATCGAAATTTGGGTCAAAGTCAATCGGGGGCAAAAAGGTAATTTTGCCTCACACATACCACCTAGGGGGTCTGGACAGACCTGGAAGAAAGGAAAAGGAAAAGAAAAAAAAGAGAGAGAAAGATAAATGAACAGTTTAGGTTTTTTTAAGAAGAGGAAGGAGGACGGAGAAACGCCTCAAACCTAAACCGAAGCACCCTCAATCTTAGGTCTCCTACTAGAGCTACTCAGAGTATCAAAAGAAGTGGTCTGAGTGTGGATCGTTCGTTTCCAGCAAGAAACGGGCAAGAACACGAGGTAAGTCTACGACCTCTCCTGTTTCAAGATTTCACCATAGATTTGGGGGCTTCACAAAGATTTAGACTTTAATAATCTAGTTGGGGGAGGAGTATTACAAGTTTTTGAGAGGAAATGCCGCCAAAAATAGCATTGAAAACAAAATGGGACACGTGTCAAGCGTCAATTGGAGAAGAAAATCAAAAAATATTTCGTGTCCGGCTGGATCGAAGGCCGGTGGCCCGCTACTCGAGTCCACGACCCGATGACCAGCGCTCAACCCGGAATACCAACCCGGCTCCTCGTTACCACGCGTCACGTAAAAGAATTCAGATTTCCAGCGCGTCTTTCCGGTTTCGAACCGACGACTCGTCCACGGGTGACCGTTCATCGGGCACCACGTGGCAATACCTCAGCGCGCGTCTTCCCTCCCTCATGCGCGTCCGTACGCGCGCGTGTGAACGCGTGCATGCGCGTGAGTTGCTGTTTTTAGCCTCAGACTTCTGTTTGACCGATTTTCGTTCGGATTCGAGTGCTAATCCTATTTTACTGTGAACTAGGTCTCTGTATAGATAATTCATAACTTTTGGATTCTGTTACGACTGTAATGAAGCTCGGGAAGGCACGCAACATTTTGGAAGTAACCATACGAACTTAGGAAGTAATAGTTGTAAGGTGCGCTTGATTTTGCATGCATGCTAGAGCAAATTACCCGAAGGTGGCTAGATCTAATGATCCTCTATACTTAGAGAATTAAATATATATCTATTGGACTTGCTGCCCTAGTTAGATTTTGTACTCGTTGTTTGTATGCTTGCTGGACTATCTTACTACTACTTCTATTTGTTCATACTATGTTGGCAAACGGGGGAATTTGTGTATCTGTGCTCTGGGTGTTGATAGATGTTACCGCCCCGTTGAGCTTGTATGATTGTATGCGTTGTTAATCATACATAGACTCCTCTTGAATGATTGTGTGAACTTATGATATGATTGATAAGTTGTAGTGTTGTGATATGCCTAGGGTGAACTCTCGTAGGGATCGAGGCGCTCTGGGTGTTGATGGATGTTACCGTCCCGTTGAGCTTGTATGATTGTATGCATTGTTAATCATACATAAATTCCTCTTGAATGATTGTGTGAACTTATGATATGATTGATAAGTTGTAGTGTTATGAAATGCCTAGGGTGAACTCTTGTAGGGATTCAGTTGGGTTTAGTTAGGGGACCCTCCTGATGTTACGGTCTATGGTGTCGTGAGCGACGCTTAGAAGGAGAGACTCTTTAATCCTGGACTGTTATGGACTTGGGAGACTTTATTTAGTGAATCTGGAAGCCAGGGCCCCTTACTCAATAGTTTTAACTACCCTTGAGATATAGAGAACCACATTAGGACCCCGAGGTGTAGAGAGATGACCTCTTAGCCAACAGTATCTGGTATAGAATTCGAGTATACTCTGCTTCCCTTCCTACTCCAGTGTGGTACTGTTGAGATAGGCGAGATGCCAGTTAGGGAGACGTTACCCTCCCCTTCCTACTCCCGTGTGGTACCGTTGAGCTAGGCGAGACGCCAGTTAGGGAGATGTTACTCTTCCCTTCCTACTTCAGTGTGGTACCGTTGAGCTAGACGAGACGCCAATTAGGGAGGTGTTACTCTTCCCTTCATACTCCAGTGTGGTACTGTTGAGCTTGGCGAGACGCCTGTTAGGGAAGTGTTACTTAGTGGTAGATCGACTACTCTGCATGGGGATCCGTCTCATGGAAAGATGTGATCACGCGAGTGGGTCAAGGTCACTTGCATGATGGGTCCGTCCTATGGAAGGATGTTGACCATGCAGTGACTAATTCTAGCTGGGATGTACGAGTGGTACATGAAGATATGAGGGAGCACCTCATCCTCAAACGTTGAATACCGCTTTAAAAGTCAAGTCCTTCTGCCCTGAACTGTCTACTGAGAGTACTGAGACTCTAGGGTCTATAGTATAGTCGGTGGTTCTCTCCTTAACTTAGATGCGATTAAGAGCGTACAAGTAGGTTGCTTACTGAGTATATTTTTATACTCACCCTTGTTTTCCCTTCTTTTTTTTCAGGTACTAGTCGAGGTGGGGAGGTGTTCGAGAGCTGCATTATCACAGAGGGTTGTCGTTTCGGAGCGTCAGTCCCTTGTCGGTCTTTTAGAATCTTTTGTATTTTTCTTTCATAATTGTATTTCTCGTCTGTAATATTTGACTTTAATTTTGATGTCATTGACTCTTTTTTCTTGTTTTAAATTTTATTAAATTTTCATCTCCTATTTTATCTTCTTTTTAATTTCATTTGTTTTCACTTTCATCTTTTTAGTCACGATTCAATTTTTCGAAGTCTCGAAAATTGGGTCGTGACAGTCTCCGCCCCCGACTTTGTCTAAATTCTTATGCAATTGGAGTCATGAGTCGGTACATGCAAAATCCAAAGAAACTTCATTTGGATGCGGCTCGATGGATTTTGATATAATCGACTATGATATTTTGTACAAAAGAAGCGAAAACAGCAAGCTAATTGGATACTGTGATGCTGGCTATGCAGTAGACCATGATATCCAAAAATCAACCACTAGGTCTATGTTCAAGTTTGGTTGAGGAACGATTTCTTGGTGCAGTAAAAGACAACCAATAATATCATTTTCAACTACATAAACAAAGTACAGAACAAACGGCTGGAGCAGCTCAGAAAAGTACGAAACTCTTGGTGAAAGATTTGCACTAGAAAATTGACTATCTAATACCACTTTATTGCGTCAACTTATTTGCGATTCGTCTAACAGAAAATCCGGCATCATTTCGTGCTAGTGGTACGCTACCATTATCCTTAATCTCAAATAAGAAACTTGAATTCATCCATCATCACTCATTCTATCGCATAATCAACTAATATATATATATATTAAGCCGTGAGATTGTTAAGGATATTTAGTAATAAATTAGAGTTTACTATATATATTATATTTGATATTTTATTATAAGGCAAATATTATATATTTGCGCACCTTTCTATTTATTTCTATATCCTTATAATTTATTTGATTATAAATAAGATAACTTTCACACCATTTATTAAGTGTAGTGGATTAATCAAACATTCTCATGGTATCAGAGACGTTTCGGTTTAACAACCTTGATCCTTTCTTTTCAATGGCTTTTGAAATCTTCTACTATTCTTCTCCACCACCACTGCTGGCTTCGACGCCACTGGGGCAGTCGCCATGGCTGCCACATGCAGAGCCGATTGATTACTCTTCGGCTCCACCCTTTTGACCTCCAAATCACCCTTCGCCATACTTTGTACATACAACCTTACCTTCAACACAATCGATTTTCCCTCGACCAATATAGTCTCTTTCATTCTCTTCTCAATCTTCACTTCATCCTTTACATAAACCCTAACCTAAACCTATCAACATTCTGCAGAGATTTACCTTTCGAATTTGGGTGCCGCACTGGCCTCTTCGCCAACCAAGTCGCCGCCACCCTTCTAGCCAAAATTGGCTCCTTCGCCCACTATGGCAACTCTTCTGGCTTCAACATTGTCTTTATCCCTTGCTCTAGGTTTTCCCTTCTAATTTTTGGGTTGACATATTCTCACCAGAGCCAAGGCAGCATCGTCGGTAAGCGACGATCCCTCTTCATGGGTTAGACATATTCTCGCCGAAGTCAAGGCAGCATCGTCGCTGAGTGACATTCCCTCTGCAGTTTTCGATGGCCAAGAAAGTGTTTCTCTACGCCTCCTCTGAACCAGGTTGTTGACATCTTCACGAAAAGTGTTTCTCAACCTCTTTGAATTTTTCAGATTCAAGCTTCACGTTCGTTTAAATCCGACGTTTAGCTGCGGTGGGGTGTTAAGGGTATTTAATAATAAATTATAGTTTACCATATATATTATATTTGATATTTTATTATAAGTCAAATATTATATATTTGTTTTATTACCATAGGCATGTTTCTATTTATTGTTATTTCCATTTATTACTATTTCTATATCCTTGTAATTTATTTGATTATAAATAAAATAACTTTCACACTATTTAAGTGGGGTGGATTAATCAAACATTCTCAGAGATTATACTTTCAAAATATCATCATATAATTTTATAATAGCAACGAAATATAGCTTATGGAGCGAATGAGAATAAACTTTATTCTTCGTATAGAGATGATATAATTTATTTAAAGGATTTCATAACAAAATTGGTCCAATAGTTTAACAAGTTTGAGTTTTAGTCCTTTGAGTTTATTTCAATGGGGGCTTATAGTCTTAAGAATTCCATTATAGAAAGACATAACGTGAAACGGAGTAAAAGAGAGGTACATGAATGAATTGAAAACGATTCTTGAAGATATGAATACTAATAAATACTTAAAATAATTGAAGATTACTATTTATACTAATAAAGTCTACTATTCTCTTTACTGACTCGACTATAAGAACTCCAAAATTAAGTATGATTTATTTGAAACAATTCTATATTTGGTAACTTTTTGAAAATTTTCTTAAGAATAGTGGAGTGAATATAAAATAGGTTGAAAAGATCTATGTTAATACGTTGAGATAGTCTTTACTTTTAGAAGGAAGTGAAGAGTAAGTAGATCATAACATAGATAATACCGGGAAACGCCGAAACTATCAGGTACCAAACCCGAATTTCGACATTAAAAAAAAAAATTGAAACTTAAATTATAAGGACTAAATTTCGGGTTAAACTACCCGTCTTCGAGATGAATAATGAAAGTAGTGGGATTGGTGGCTTTTGAGTCACCATAATATAATATTGTGATAAAAATGAGAACACAATCGATGAAAATTATATATATCAATTGTGTATAGTTTGATTAATTGAATTATATGGTCAAGTTAGTTAGTAGACCTAAAATATATGTTTAAAGTAGACAATACTAAACTAGATATGTTCAAAATTTTAAACTCCATAATTCTCGAGAAAAAAAAAAAAAAAAAACCAAGATCGCAATAGAGATGTAATCAAATAAGAATCTAGTAGTCCAATGTTAGAGAAATGGTATCGCTCATGGCATTGTTATCCACTGCAAATGGGTGAACCCGTAAACTAGTCTTGGAAGAGACTTGAGACTGTAAGGGTAGGTGTCAAGATGAGAATTTTTATTGAGCGTAGAAACGGTCGAGATTGACGTCCCGATTCTGTTAATCAGTCTTGGAAAAGACTTGGGGCTACATAGGTAGTTGGCACATGATGAACCGTTTGGATCTTTGTGTCCTACATAGAATCTCAATTGGTTACAAGAATAGGCCCAAACTTACTAGAGATAGAGAGATGGAAACTTATTAAGAAATGGATGTGAACAGAGCCAACAAGGAGGTTGCTTACTATGTATTTATATACTCACCTTTTTCTCTTTTTCTTTTTCAAGTATCGGTCGAGGTAAATGAGTGTTCGAAAGCTGCGCGGTCACAGAAGAGTCTTGTACTTCGTTTTATAACTGTATCCCAAACTCATTTCCCGTTTTTAATAAATTTGAGCAACATCGTCTTATAATTGTACGTAATTTTGTACTTTAACATGGTGTTGTTCGATTTTATTTTGATTTTAGTTTTACTGCATTTTCTTATTTTATTTTCTTTTACTTTTTGTTTTTATTTGTTTTCACTATCATCTTTTATAGTCTCGGTTAGGATTTTGAAGATTTAAAATTTGAGTTGTGACATATAGTTGATGGAGAATTCAAATAAAAGTGTTACTCGACTCGCATAATTTGTGAAAGATTATCGATAGAGGATATACTGAAGTGAAAGAAAACTGCAGAAAAAGACGAGAAAACTTTATTCTTCCTTTATCAAGTGTTGATGAAAGAATATTCTAAAGTAGGGGTTGATTGATGATAACTAGTGATAGTTGCCCAAAAAAAATGTGTGGAGACCTGTTAGGAACTGGATGCTATTCGAGTGTACAAATAGATTGTTTATGGAATATTTTTATATTCATCCCTTTATCTTTTCTTTTTCAGATACTAGTCGATGTGGAGAGTGTTCAAAAGTTGTGTGGCTATAATGTAGGTTGTTTCCGAGCATCAATTCATTTTTTTTATTTGAATCTTTTGTATTTTGATTTATAAGGTTACCTGAATTTGCATGAGTGCTTTAAAAAAATTTGAACAACATTATCTTATGTTTGGTTTTTATTTTTATTTAAATTTGGTGTTGTTAGTATGTTTTTATTTAATTTAAATTACTTCTAGTCTCAATCTAGATTTCAAAACCTTGAAATTGAGGCGGTGACATTTTCTACTTTCTTCTGATTTTCATATCTTCTTTTACTTAGCTCAATTCAACTTGATTCTTTCACAAAAATTAAAGCGTTTTAATCTAGCTTTTGAAAAAATTTAACTTCATTATGTTCGTGAACTGTTTAAAGAAATAAACGCATTCGAAGTAGGTTAAAAATTTCAAAATTTATCGTTCTTGAGGTTTGATCCGGACTCCATCCTTCAATTGGTTTCTCTTCGATCCCTTCACAAAATATTTTTAACTAATTTCATAACTTAAATGTCAGACGAAACTTGCTAATTTAAAGGAAAACCAAACTTAAAATTTCGTAATCCTTTCCTCTTAATCTTCTTCGTTTCTTGATAAATTTGGATGACTCAAAGGTCCATAATGAGTCGAAAGAACTAAGTGACCAGATCAAAGTGTCTTTGATAGCTTTATATTTTTTTGTTAGTAATTTTTGTAAGCATTTTTCTCTTTTATCTCAGATTGAAATCCGACCTCAAAGATTCTCATTAAACCGTATGTAAAAAAACGTCTAACGAACAAAAAAGAAAAAAATAGAATAAAGTATGGTAGATCATTATTATGATTAAGCTTTAGAAGTACATAATATAAGAACATTAAGAGAAGGAGAGAATTTATTTAGATCATATTTCAATAGCCAAGCCAAGATGGGTTGGTTTTAGTTCAGTTTTTGCAAAGGTAATCATCAATGCCTTTGCTGACTTTAGCTACACATAGGAGATAGTTATGTGGTGTAGCCACATCTTCATTTGCCTTCACAAACTCTATGGACCAATTAGCTGAGCTCCCATTGCTACCATTCTCAACAACTTCAATTTTCATTTTGAATACTTCAAAATCTCGTAATAAATCTCCTTCCACGCACTCGAATGTCAATGATTTGTTAGCATCATCAATAGTTAGCCTCTCTTTCACCTCAGACGGACCATCTAAATTTAAGCATACTGAAATTGGTTAACTCTAAACAATACAAAATCGATTAAAAAGATGATAAAAAGATACTCACCGACGTTATATTTTAATTGGATGACGCTGCCATGAGCGTAACCATTTCCTTCCACAACCTTCCAGCTCTTATAAATTTCAGGGAACATTTGGAAGACAAAGTCCATTTTGTTCTTAAGGAATTCATAGAACTTTGGAGCAGAAGATCTGAGCTGAACCTCCTGTGAGACCTTAGCAATTTGAGCCATTTTTTCAAGCTTTTGAAGTAGCTTCAAATATGCTCATTCATGTTCATAGGAGGGGCCTTTTTATAGCCAATTATAGCAAAAAAAAAAGTGGACCTGATGTGACTGATCATCTTTGTTNCACCTCTCAATACGGTCATTGAAGAGCTAAGATTGGAGTCCCATTATTCAATTTCTTTTTCTATTTTTTTTTTTCACATTTAGCTTTGACGTGTTTTAAAATTGTTAGACTAGTGACGATACGTAACAAACTAAATCGAGAAATATCTAGTAGCGGTGAGGTTGTGTTGTTACAAATGGTAACAGAGCCTTGTAAACGCGTTATAAAATTGTGAGACTGACGACAATACATAATAGATCAAAGCCGATAATATCTACTAGCGCTGCTGGAAAACTTTCTCTCTCCTCCTACCCTGACACGTTACTCCTCTTGTTGGTTGACATGTGGTTGCTTGAAAACGTTATCTCTCCTCTTGAAAATTGTAAAGCAAAGTCATATTAATATTTTTCTCTTTTTTTCATTTTCATATATTTTAATCTAAACTTCAAATCAATTCGTATTTCAGCAAAGTTGTAGATCCTAATTTCGATAATGTCCTAGTTTTTTTTTTTTCTTTAAATTTTACTCGAACATAGACCGATTTATGGACGTTAAAAATAGGTACGTTCACTCTTACTGTTTTTGGAATGAACTAACTCTCCAAGTAGTTTCCAGCCAAGATTTCGGCCAAGTTCCTTCACGAAATCTATGAAAAATACTTTCTAGAAGAATATATCAAAATCTCAAACCTTCACTCTCAAGAAATGGCTCGAACCTGAGGAAAAATCGTGAAAGATTACCTCGTGGATCTTCTCAGTTCTCGACAGAAAATGAAGCTCCAGTCACTCAAATCTCCTTCTTCCTTCTTAGGAGTTCTCGCTTCAAAAATTGTGGCTAGAGGTGACTACCGACAGTGATCCATGAGTTTTTCGGCTGTTCTTTCTTCTTTCTCTAGATTCTCTCAACTTTTTGTTTCCTGCAGATTCTTTACTAGGGTCTACTACCGGCTCAAAATAACCTATTTGCCTCTCTTTTGAACCTCCCATTATCTCGATAGAAGTTTTGAGCTTAGTAAGAGTAAGAGTAAGAGTGTTTGGAATAAATTTTGTAATTGAAAATATTTTTTTTTTTATATAAATTCTTTTAATAATATTATATCTAGATTATGTATAAAGGCCTTGAAATAATACCCTAGGTAGATCTCATAGGAGTGTTCATAGGTTCGATTGGGTCAGATTGAAATATTTTTTTAGATTTAACCCAATTGTTTCGGTTATAAATTGTTTTCAACTCAAACAATACTTATTAAAGGATGAATCAAAAACTTGAAAAAAAAAAATATGTGTGAGATTAGTTCAAGTTATTTGGGTCATTTATTCAAATTTTTTATTTTAATTAAAGTAAATCCAAAGCTACCAAATATTGCTCTCTTTTCACTTTCCATTTTGAGCTTCTTTTCAAAATTTTAAAATGCGTCTACTATAGAGGGTCTAGCCCTACTTCGACTAGTGTCTCGCACCGTTTTGTAACCTGGCTCTAACACCATTTTTTAATCGTTCAAGCTCACCGCAAGAAGATATTATCAGGTTAGTTCTATTCCGCCCAACCTTTAAGGTTTTCATTTATTTAAATTCAACTCAGTTCAAATAAGTTCATAACTGACCCTAAATCGTATAAACTAGATTGAATTGATCGAGTATTTTGTGTCATCTACTATTTTCTAACACCGGTATAAGAACTTACCAAAAGTAATATATGTTCGAAAGTTAGAAACATTAAAATAGAACCCTTGAAAGTTGTAAGAATCAAATCAAAAGAAAAGAAAAAAAAAAGGGGGCAGAAGAGATCCTCACCTACGACATATTTGACGTGGATGACTCTGACATGAGCAAACTCATTTCCTTCCAAAACCTTCCAGCTACTACAAATTTCAGGGAACATTTGAAAAACACAGCCCATTTTGTTCTTAAAGAGCTCATAGAACTTGTGACCACAACACTTGAGCTGCACCTGCCGCGAGATCTTAGCATTCTGGGCCATGTTCAAGCTTCAAATCTGCTCATTCATGTTCCATACAAACGGAATTTTTATAGCCAATATAGCCAAAAATTGGGTGTTCATAGATGGGACTCTCTTTCTTCTTTCTTTCTTTCATATCCATTCATTTCTCCATGACTGATTGATTTATTAGTTTTTGGCTCTCAATAATCCTTTTGTTGCAAGCTACATCATGAAGAATAATTATGTGTCATATTGAAATAAAGAAATAAACAATTATATATATATAATATATAGATATATGAGTGGAGAGATTTGACGGGTGAGATCAGAGATGTTAAACGATATTTAGCCTTGAATTATCATTTAACATACGTATTATATTTAACCGTTTATTACCGGCAAATATCTAGCCTTCTATCGTGGCTTACCATAATTATCATACTTGTCTTTTTATGATACGCAAATATCTTGTATCCATTTATTAGTCTTCCCATTTGTTGTTCGTGTTATTTGTAATTTATTTGATTCTGTAAATTGTGATTTAAATGGGGTGGTTTCAGTCAATATTCTCAAAGTCATTCGATTTTACAACCCTAATCTTTTTTTCTATAGTTTTCGAATCTTATTCTTGTCTTCTTCTTTTCAATGCTTTGATCCATATGATCACCATCAAACTTTCTTCCTCTAATCATCTTTTTTGAAAACGCCAACTTCTCCCTCAGGGGACGGGGCTAATAGGAAACGAGCAAACCCGTAAATCAGTCTTGGAAGAAACTTGGAACTATAAGGATAGTTGTCGAGATGATAACTTTTTTTTAGTGTAGAAACAGGTCAAGGTTGATGTCGCAGAGTAAATTCGTCTTGGAAACGGCTTGAAGATTAATTTTTTAGCTTTAATTGCTTCACGATGTCCCTTTCAATTTAGAGTTAGAAAATAAAAGCGAAAAAATGAAAATTATTTATGAAACTCGAATCTTAGCCGTTCAAAATATTACGATTGAGCAGAATATTTATTTTACTCAAGAAGAAAACTAGAAAGAATAAAGAGTCATCATCAATCAACTTCCAATATTTTGGCACATTTATTTGGCTATAAAAGGCTCCTCCTTTGGACATGGATGAACATATCTTGAAGTACTTGAAAATGGCTCAGATTTCTAACATCTCTCACCAGCTGCAGCTGAAATGTTCTGGTGAACAGTTCTATGAGTTTTATAGGAACAAAATGGACCGTCTTACTCAAATGTTTCCAAAAAAACTTTTGGGCTACAAAATTGTGGAAGGAAACGGCTTCGCTCACGGCAGCGTCGTCTACTGGAAATACGAGCTCGGTCCGATTCTAAACCCTAAACTCTAAAACTCTATTTAAAAGTTTAACCTGATGTAACCGTCCAAGTCCACTTCCAGCAGATATTATCTTTTTTAGACTTTTTCTCAAGGTTTTTAAAACGCACCTATTGGAGGAAGGTTTCCACACCGATGTGGGATCTCACAATCCAACCTCATTCACTCGTTCCCCTCTCCAATTGATGTGGGATTTACTTATATTCACCATTATTATTCGATATTGAAAAATATTTAACGTACTTATAAATTCACCATTATTGTTCGATGTGGGATTTACTCATTATTGTTCGTTAGTTATAAATTTAAGCTTTTAGATTGAGTGACGATTTTTCCGGTTGGAACACAGGGTGCATACTAGAGGCAAAGCAAAAGCTACATATGGATGACAAAAACAAAGCAATAACTCTTGAATTTATTGAAGGAGATTTGTTTAAAGAGTATGAGATGATAGCAGTGAAGGGTGAAGTTAGTGATGGTGGGAGCAATGGCATCAGCTCAGTTAAATGGTCAGTGGAATATGTGAAGGCAAACGAAGATGTTGATCCACCACATAACTATCTCCAATTTGCACTTGAATTGGCCAAAGGAGTTGATGCTTACCTTTGCAATAATAATTGATAACTATCAATAAACATCAACTATGGTTTGGTGTAATTGAAATATATCTAAATAAATCTCTATTATCCTTATTATGTGTACTTTAAAGGATGATGGGTAGATCTATAATGTAATCGTATTGTCGTATCATGTTGGCTCGGCATGTTCTATTTAATATGGGTAGAAAAAATTAAGAAAATATCTTACTGGTGTTGTCGGGGTGGTTTATTAGGTCTCTAGGGTAGTTTGACGGTGTTGACATGATTTCAAGTCTCCAGGTTTCTCAGTATTGACTCTTTGGGTCTGGATTGGATAGGAGCACGAGGGGTCTCACCCGATCATCTTTTGCCACGATTCTTCTGTGGTCGGACTACTTCAGGCATTCCGACCTAAGTCATAGTCTAGCAAAACTGATGCTCTCACCTTAGTCTTAAACTATTTCTACTACTCTTCTCTTTCGATAATTACACACTCGATCACCTTTTGAAAATTTTTCTAGGAAGTATGTAAGGAAAAAACATGTTAAATGACTCGTGTTGGTCTGTGGGGATAGTCTTTAGTCTTGGAAGTAAGGAGTAAATTATGTGACTATATCATAGGAGATGTAAAAAAATGTTATGATCATCAAGTGTCGAATCCGGATTCAAGTCTTTGACATGAGTCGGGACATACCCTCCAAACAATTACAAAAATTTATCGTTAACAATTATCACGACCAACTTTAGTCATGTCAGAGCTTTCTTGGATTCTGATCGATCCTCAACATCATTGCTTCATTTAACCTTTTGTGTTTCTCCCTTTTTGGACCAAAAAAATTCTCTTCCTGAAGTGAAAAGAAAAGAGAATCATGACCAATTTCATATTTTAATTGTATTTTTAAAAAATTTATATTTGTTTCCTCTCAATTTTTTTAACTATGATTGTTGATTCTTCAAAAAGAACTCTCTAATTCACCGTCAATTTTTTAAAATAAAAAACTTTTAAAATCAAGTGGATGATAAAAAATAAAAATATATATATAATATATATTTTTTTAGAATAAAGTTTATCATGACGAGTAAAAAGAATGATTAAGATAATTATTGATATACATTATTTTTATAATATTACACTGAGTTAAAGTTTGGGCGTGAGGCTGGCAGCAATACATAACGGGCTAAAATTGACAATATCTGCTAGAGGTATGCTTGGATTGTTACAAATGGTATCATAGCAGACACCGAACGATGTGCCAACAAGGATGCTAGGCCCCCTAGTTGACGCATTTTAAAATCGTGAGTGTAACGTCTCAGATCCACCGCTAGCAGATATTGTCCTATTCGAGTTTTCCCTCAAGGCTTTAAAACGCGTAACCTTCCGCTCCTTTCTATGGAAGGATAGTGGGTTGGATCTCCTAGGCTCAATATTATCCTCTTGGTAGTCCTTAGCCTGACATCCACTTTTGGAAGCCTAAAGAGGACAATATTTGGTAGTGGTGGATCTGGGCCGTTACAAATAGTATCAGAGACAGACATCGGACGATGTGCCTGTCTTCTCGTTGTTCCCCATAGGGGTAGATACGAGGCGGTGTGCCAATAAGGACGCTAGCCCCAAAGGGAGTAGATTTGGTGGCGGTCCCACATCGATTGGAGAAAGGAAAGAGTGCCAGCGAGAACGTTGGCCCCGAAGGGGAGTGGATTGTGATGTCCCACATTGGTTGGGGAGGAGAACAAAACATCATTTATAAGGGCGTGGAAACCTTCCCCTAGCAGAAGCGTTTTAAAGCCTTGAGGGGAAGCCCGAATGAGAAACCCTAAAGAGAACCATATCCGCTAGCGGTGGATCTGGGCCGTTACGCTGAAGCTAACAGCGATACATAATGGGCTAAGACTAGCGGTGAGCTTGATTTGTTAGTCTGTGAGAATAATTTCACTTTTAGAAGCGAGAAGTATGTAATATGACGAACCGTTGGTTCAAATATGATTAAGATGATTAAAAATTCATCCACTATCAAATCGACCAGAAAGGAAGGGACGCCATATTATTCCAGCATCAGAAAGCTATACAAAAATCAAGTTGAGAGCAGATTTTAGCTCGATTTGATTCTCTGTACCATAAATACAATTTTTAAAAATCATTTTAAAACTCTCAAGAACTTGCAACAAATATTAGAACAAAAAATTATAACTTTATTAAATAAAAATAATAATAATAAAAAGAAGGAACTACACTAAGATATATTCTCATTCTCAAACCAAATCAAAAGACTGAAAAGATTAAAAATTTGCCCTTAAAGTCGTAAAGCCGTGGACAAAAGTAGGGGTGTACATGGTTCGGGTCACAAAAGTACTTTCTCTATGCGTTCGTATGGGTAGGGTCGGATGCCTTCTTTATCCTAAATTATGTTTCTAATCGACTTCTCTAATCTATATCCATATGATTTTATCATTTTTTTAATAAAAAAAAAATCACTTTTATTCGATGTAATGTTGTATTCATTTAAGTTTGAAGGTGGTAGAGAAAATGCATCGACAGCAGCTTATGTATAGTGGTCAGATGGTAGAAAGCGTGCTAAGTTTCGTTTCTTAATAAAGAGAAAGTTTTTTCGTCTCTTTGATTGGTAGGTGGCCTCGTATTGATTGAATTAAGATTCCAATATTTGATTCATTAGGGTAGTTTTTTTTTGGTCGTGATACTTTGATTAGGCTACTTAATGATATTGAATGAATATATCAAACAATAACTTAATGAGTGAATTTTGGAGGAATTAAATAAACGATTATGCCAAATGTAACGTATTGTGTTCAGTATTCGGATTAGGATTTAAAATACGAATTTGACACCGGATGGTTCCAGCGTTCTCCTGCGTCCCCTGTGACGTGGTCATGTTACTTACTCTTCGCTTCTAAGAGTGAAGACGATCCCCACAAACCAATATGAATCCTTCCAGCATGCTTTGTTCTTACTCACATGCATTCTATGAGGCATTCCCCTACATCCTCTGTGACATAGTCACGAGAGTGAAGCCTATCCCCATAGACCAACACGGGTTCTTCCAACATGGTTTGTTCTCACTCACATGCATTATAAAAAAAAAAATTTAACATAGAATTGCTCCACGCTTAATCATGGAGTTCTTATGATTGAGCCACCGAAAATGAAAGTGCACCTAGTTGGTATAAGTAGTAACTTTCATTTTCTTAAAGTCTTTCTTAATCATCCTAACAACTCAAGCCCACCGCTAACATATATTATCCGTTTTGGCCCGTTACATATCATCATCAGCTTCACAGTTTCAAAACGCGTTTACTAGGTTCTGATACCATTTGTAACAGCTCAAGCCTACCGTTAGTAGATATTGTCCACTTTAGCCCATTACATATCGTCGTTAACCTCATGATTTTAAAACGCATCTACTAAGGAGATAGACACGGGTCGAAGTAGAACTAGACTCTCTCCCTAACAGACGCATTTTCCAACGAAATCTTCATTTTATAAACAAATTCTATATTATAAACTTCATTTTAATAATTTGAACATAACTCGATATATATCATCAACTAAAAGATATATGTTCGAAAACTTACAACTTCATACATTCTCGAACCAACAAAAACAAAAACAAAACAAAAAAAAACAAAAAAATTGTTGGGAATTCGAACGTTGGTAAAATCTTAGATGTATACATATATGTTACTCCAAAATAGTGTATGCTCATTTGAAATTTCATTAATCAAAGTAGTAGCTTCATTGCTTCATCATTTCCCACTTGCAATTTGAGAGCTCCTTTTTTTAGAATCTCTCTTTGGAAATCATATTGAAAAAAGAAAGAACAAAGATGAACAGTCACATCACCACCACTTTTTTTGCTATAATTGGCTATAAAAAGGCCCCTCCTATGATCATGAACGACCAGATTTGAAGCTTGAAAACATGGCTCAAATTGCTAAGGTCTCACAGAAGGTGCAGCTCAGATCTTCTGGTCACAAGTTCTATGAACTCCTTAAGAACAAAATGGACTTTGTCTTTCAAATGTTCCCTGAAGTTTATAAGAGCTGGAAGGTTTTGGAAGGAAATGGTTTGGCTCATGGCAGCATCATCTACTTGAAATATGACGTTGGTGAGTATCTTCTTATCATCGTTTTAATTGATTTTGTATTGTTTAGTGTTAACCATTTAAACTATGTTTAAATTTAGATGGCCTGTCAGAGGCGAAGGAGAGGCTAGCTATTGATGATGCGAACAAATCGATAACTTTTGAGTGCCTTGAAGGAGATCTATTCAGAGATTTTGAAGTTTTCAAATTGAAAATTGAAGTTGTTGAGAATGGTAGCAATGGGTGCTCATCTAATTGGTCCATTGAATATGTGAAGGCCAATGAAGATGTGGCTCCACCACATAACTATCTCATAATTGCAGCTAAAATTAGCAAAGGCATTGATGATTACCTTTGCAAGAACTGAACTAAAACCAACCCATCTTGGCTTGGCTATTGATCAAATATGATCTAAATAAGCTATTATCTTTGTGTTTTTGTCATGTGTATCTTGAAGTTTAATTGGAAGAAGGAATAATGATGATGTTTGCCTTATTCTACATCTTTTCTCGTAGAAAATCAGGGTTATCATTTACGAGAAGATAAATATATAATTTAAGGATTCCCTTCGATATCCCGTCGTTTAACGAATAGCTATAGTCAAGTATATCACTTGTCGTTCAAGTGCGGGTAGAATAGCTTATTGTGGAGGGTGCAGAACATGGCACAGACACCAAATCAACCCTTTATTAATCAGGTTGCTTGTTTGTCACATAAGTCATTTTTGGTTCGTCTTCTTCCCGATACGCACTTGATAGTTGCTCGACCGTAGATCTAACTTCTCGATGTCTCGAGCTATTCATAGAATGGAAAGGAGAATCGTTATGAGTTGGAAAGAACTTAACCTATTTTTTAATGCTAAAAGAGTATGAGCTTTGCATTACTTTTGGAATAAAGTATATGAGAAACTTACCATACTTGAGGATCTAGAGATGGAGAGTTTGGTGTCAGTTTAAAAGGGATTTGACCTTACTCATAAGAGCTGCGTCAACATTACCAAAAGTTGGCGTAGTTATGTTAAGTGCCAAACGAGGCAGAGACAACGACCGTGCCAAATGAGGCACGTGTTAGCTACAAACTAGGACACGCGTCAGGTATCGTAAGCTATCGATCAAAGTGGGTAAGCATTCGAGAGCTATGTAGTCATAGAAGAAGTCAGTCCGAAGGGTCAACCTGTCTTTGTATTTTGAGTCATGACAAAAGATAGGTATAGAACGAGTGATAAGATTATTTGCTAGTTGCATCAATGATCAATGTCAACATGGCTTCCACGTTAATACTTGTAACCTATCTTAATTTTCTAAAGTTTATGAAACTAGCTCGACTGATTTGTTGTTATTATATTTATGCTTTAAATTCTCTATACATTTTCGTAAGAGATTTTTAAATGAAAATAGTATGTATCTGGTATCAGCCTTTGTCAATGCATGTCCACTTTAGAAATTTGGGATGATCGTTCAATTAATTTTCGAATATAACATGTTCATAAACGGTGTGCTAGTAATGGTTACACTCTCCAAACCCCATGTTTTGTTATAGCTAGTCATTGTCCTAACCTAACTTTTTTCCTACTAAGCTTTTGGTTTCCCTTGGATCTTCTTGATAGCTTTGTTTTACAGGCTGCCCTCCACAGAATGGAAATGAGTATCATTTATGAATTGGAAGATACCCAACTTTTAATTTTTAATGCTAAAAGAGTATCAGCTTTGCCAAGCTTGTTTATAGAAAGAATAGGAAACTAAAGATGAACAAAGTTGGAGGTCCAAAATGGACTTCCAAGATATCAAATCGAAAAGATTCTGTGCAAGAACATGCAATATAAAACACACGTTCTTTCATTGGATTGGATAGTCGTGTTCATCAAAACTAGCAAAACTGAAATATTTCAGAATTTGAATCGAGCGGAATGGAATGTACCATCTCTTGTTTAGGATTTAGATCAAAATTTGAAATCTAGATTTGGCTATTGTGTGCCCAATATTTCTCTGCATCTCATGCTACATGGTCACGTTACTTACTTTTAGGTTCTAAGAGTGAAGATTATACCAACAGACTAATACAGGTCTTTTTGGCTTGTTTTGGCTTCACTTATATACATGTTATAAAATTGCTACAAATCAAACAAGCTTACCTTTCATTATGCAGGATATTTTAGAGGTGGGTTGGGAAATCTCCGTTCAAGCCATTTCTCGCCTCGACCCCTTTGAAGAGGGCAAGAAAAGGTCGCAATGGAATTGTGAGTGAGTCCGCTAAGGTGCTCATCCATTAAGGTTCTTCAAACAGCTTTACCTCTCTCCGTTCTACCGTCTAACATGAAGTGAGAGACCTCCCTTTAATTTTACCGTGGATGATGGGCCCCCAAGGGGAATGGATTGTGAGATCTTACATCAGTTGAAGAGGAGAACAAAACATTTATTTTATTGTAAGAACATCTCCCTAGTAGACGCGTTTTAAAAACTGTGAGACTGACGGTGATACATAACGAGCCAAAGCGAACAATATTTGTTAACGATGGGCTTGGACTGTTACAATACGAGTCTCTTCTTCATTATTTTATTCTATAACCTAATATCTCGAGTTATCATGTTCGATAATGATTCAGCTATTGATTACGATTTGAAACATAAATTTACACGTAGGTCAATAGAAGTAAAGCTGAGGCTTCATGTGGATGAACCTAAACAAAACGATAATTTACGAATGCCTCGAAGGAGATTTGTTCAAAGATTTCGAGATGTTTGGAGTGAAAATTGAAGTTAGTGATATAAGATGCCTTTCCTATCTCTTAACCTCCATTGTTATATGAACTTTCACGGTTATTTTAATGGCAACATAATATCCTTTTTCAATAATGTTTTTGCCTTTATTATATTCTTTACATCTTAAGCCCACCACCTTGTCTACTTCAGCTCGTTACGTATCATCATCAGTCCTCACGGTTTTAAAATGTATCAATTGGGGATAGAAGTTTTCATGTCCTTACGTGGGATCTCACAATCCACCCCTTCGTGGCTCATCATCCTCGCTGGCACACTGCTCAATGCCTAGTTCTCATACCATTTTTAATAGCTCAAGCTCGCTGTTAATAGATATTTTGTCCGTTTCAGCCCATTACGTATGGTTGTTAGTCTCACGGTTTTAAAACGCGTATAATAAGGAGAGGTTTTCACACTCTTATAAAAAATGATTCGTTCCCCCTCCAACTGAGGTGGGATATATATGATATCGAAATTCAGATTCGACACCTGTATACCCAACATTTCGGTGCATCTCTACGACATGGGAAATTCAGATTCGGCACCTGTATACCCAACATTTCAGTGCATCTATGCGACATGGTCGCATTACTCACTTCTTGTTTTAAAGAGTGAAGACTATCGGCACATATCAACATGGGTCATTTTAACATATTTGTCCTTGCTCACATGCATCTTAGGAAAATTCTCAAGAAGTCACCCAATTAAAATTGTTTCAACCAACCTACTTAATTTTGAAGTTTTTATGATTGAGCTGTCAGGAAAGAGGTACACCTTATTCCTATGGATGGTAACTTTCAATTCTTTTCAAGTCTTCCTTAGACATCATATCCTCCTAATTGCTTTCATTCAAATATAGTTTAGGTTTATATTGTTAATATTTTAAATATATTTATATAAAAGTCAATTTAGTGTTGTTAATAAAATATATATTAAAATTAAGTTAGGATAACCTAACCCAACCGTCATAAATTAGTTGGTTTTTCAAGTGGTACGAGATTTAAATATCCTAGTTGTCTTTTTCTTTAAATAAATAAATAGATAAATAATGAATTATTCGTAGTAATAAAGACTAAATAAAAAAAAAAAAAAAAACCAAAATTTAGTCCAACAAGCATTGGACCTCAACGCGCTTTACCACGAACACACTCGACCACATTTAATAATACCAAAAATAATTATTTATTAATTACTATTAAATCTAGAAATATAAATATTTCGACTTTTTATTTAGCTTTAATTTTTAAAATTTATTGAATGAAACAGTTTTTTTTTCGAAAAAAGGAAAGTAAAAAAAAAAAAAAAGTGAATTTATTTAACCCACGCGGGAAAAGAGTCGTAATCAGATGCGTCCAGGACCACGGAAGCTTGCTTTTGGAAAAAGGCATCTTAATGCCCTACCCGGCCTGCCTTGCCGCTTTCTAATTTGTGGACGTTGTGTTTCGGGTCCCACCCACTAATGCTACGTGGCGAGCTTTTAATGGTTGGACGTCACCGGCGAATCTAGTCGATTGGTGGAAAATAATTCTTCTAGAAAATATGTTACAAAACAAGAAAAATTAAGGTATGAAATTACGGTTAAATCTCTATTACATCATTCTGCTTTAGTTTAAATTCATTCATGCACCTCTCATTTATTCAGGTATCACATGCTCACTAGCCACTGTCTTACTGGGAGAGGTACCTCTCTCAACATTTACGTATCGAATTGGAGATTCGAACATTAGATCTTTTCAACAAAGATAAAATATTTTAACCAATTGAACTATATTTAAGTTGAACACAAAATTAATTAAGCTTATAGATGATATAGATTAGGTCGTTACAATATGCNCTATAAGATAATATTAAATATATTTTTTTGTCACAACATAAATTTTTATACATCTTTTTAGTCCAGATTCATGGTTTGTATTTTTGAACAATATCATTTTTTTTATTAGGGAATGTTAAAATTGGTTACGATATACACCACATTTATTAAGTCAACATATATTTACAGAATAAAAATCGAAACCTTTTTAAAAAGAGGAAAAGGACAAAAAAAAATCCAGCCCGTATAGAATCAAATATTCGACATTGGTTTTTATCCTTATTTAATAATAATAATAATAATATAACTTCTAACCAAAATTTCAACGACATTTAAACATTCCTAATGGTGTTTTAGTATGTTCTGACATTATCAATATTTTTATTATATTATAAAAAAAAAATCAAAAGATATAATAATAATATTACAAAAATACCATTAAAGTTTAATAATAAAAATGTAAAGTTTATTTTAATATAGATAATTCAAATACTTTTTTTTTATATTTTTTTTATAAATAAAGCGGAAAAAAAGGTAGTAAATACTGTAACATTCCTACACTTGCACACTCCCGATCACCGCCAGCAATAACGCGTGGAAACCGCGTGAAAGGGTTCGGCGGTCTCTATATATACGTCAATTGCAAACTAACCAATAAAAAAATGGAAAAGTTAAGAATATAACCAAGTTTTTTTTCCTCTCTCTCTCTCTCTCGCAATTCAAATTTCAAATCTCATTGATCTCTCGTTCAGCTTCACGCCCATGGCGAAGAAGTCGGTTTCGAATCCAGGAGCCTTGGGCTCCATGGACGAGGTCATGAAGATCTTCAAGAAGTTCGACAAGAACGGCGACGGCAAGATTTCTATTAGCGAGCTTGGCGCTGCCCTCGGTGAACTCGGCGGCAAAATCTCCTCGGACGAGATCCGCCGCATTATGTTAGAGATCGATACGGATGGCGATGGATTCATCGACCTTGACGAGTTTACCGCGTTTCATCAGGACGCGTATCCAGAGGGCGGAGGTAACAAAGATCTACAGGATGCTTTCGATCTGTACGATATGGACAAGAACGGCCTAATCTCGGCCAAGGAGTTGCACTTTGTTCTCAAGCGCCTCGGTGAAAAATGTAGCCTCAAAGATTGTTGCCGGATGATCAGTTCCGTCGATGTCGACGGCGATGGCCATGTAAATTTCGAGGAGTTCAAGAAGATGATGTCGCGCTCTTAGTTTTCTCCGTCGCTAGAAAGGTAGTTTCAGAGTTGAATCAAATTAGGCGTAGAGTTCTTCAACAAAATCAGGTACTATCAGTCGATTTGTTAATGTACAGTCTGCGATTCTGTTTCTCTGAGGATTAACTATCCATCCTTTTGCCGTTTGTAACCGATTAGGTACCAAAACATCTCTAGAAGGGTTTCTCCTCTCTGATTTTAGATCTTAAGCGGAAATCCTCTTGTTCTATAAGAAAACAAACAAATTATCAGTTCATATCTCTCACTAATTGATTGTGCTGTTCTCTTTCTGACGCGGATGAATTCGGAATTCATACAGTTAATTTTGTGCCCTGAATTTGTGGAATTCGAAATTCATCTAGTTATTCAAGGAATTGAAATCCCTTTGTGGCCTTAATTTTACAAAATAGTCATTTACTTTTAGAACACTCTTCAATTTATAAGTAAAAATTAATTTTATCATTAACTTGTTGAAAATTCTCAATTAAGTATTTGAATTGATTAAGTTATTTCCTCACTAAATTACTATCTTATTAGCATATTTGAATCGTGACATGCCACTTCTTCAAATATTAATAAAACATTAATATAATGAATCTCAAAATAAATATAAAAACGATTTTGTATCTCATTAACCATTTGGCCACTCATCAATTTATTTATGCGTCCACCAATTCTGTATTATCCTTTCTTTTTATGATAGGCTAAAGATTAGAGATATTCCAATATCAAAATTCTTTTTTGAGAAAATTTTATCATCTTTTTACATTTTTTTTTATATATATTAATTTCAAAGATATTTTAACATATCAAAAAAATGTAAAATTTATCTTAATATTTTATGAAAAAAAAATAATAAATTTTTTAGAAATTCATATNAAAAAAAAAAAAAAAAAAAAAAAAAACTGAAAAACTAAATTATCTTATTTAGAAAGAAAGATAAATTTAATTTAGTAATCCCACGTGGAAGAATTAATCAAAGCATGGTTTCGAATATAACTTAATGAAAAAGTAAAATATCTATGAAATTTTGACTACAATAAATTTATTAAAAAAAAAACGTTAACACAAAAAAATAATAATAATAATAATAACAAACAAGTATTTTCACTCTTTTAAACCATTTTTACTAAAAAAAAGATCTTATTATTTAATATTAGGACTAATATTTTGTAGATAATTTTATTCTATTTAATCAATTAGTATATAATATAATAAAATATTATTTATCTATCATGTCTATCGAATCTATAAAATTTTGAAAAATCGATAAAATTAAGAAAAATTTATAAAATATTAACACGTGAATAAAATTTCATAATCTTAAGTCAAAATATTCTCGAAGTAATTTTATAAAATTATATAATATATTTCTAAACATTGAGATAAATTCTATTGTGCGAGTTTTGAAAAGTTTAATTATTTTTTTTAACTTTGAAATTTTTTATTCTTATATTTTATTTTAACGTGAATATATTTTTATTTACGAATATTTTATATAATTTAATTAAATAATCATCTCAGAATTTTGATAGGGTTTTATTTTTTATCAACGTATTGTTATTTAGTGATAGTTTTATAAATTCAACGATCGAGATTGGCAAGCCCATCAGTCCACACAGTTGTCCATGTACTAGTAGAAGATTCAGCAGCTACATCGGTCCCTGCTTCTTCGGGTGGAACTCCCGGTTGAGGAGTTACTCGGAATGCTGTCAAGATATTAGTATATTTGGTTTCAGGAAGGACACCTACCTACTTCTTCCTTTGTTTTATTTTATCAATTTCCACTGATATTTCTTTATTTTCAATAATTTTAACACAATTTTATAATAATTTAATTATTAAACTATAATAACATGATGAAAAATATTGTTGTTTACAATATCTAATACATTTATTTATTTATTATTATTATTATTATTATTATTAATGAAACTACTTAGTCAATTTAAACAATTAAGCCCAGTTGCCAACCGAGCTGTCCCTTTCAGCCCAGTTATCAAATGAGCCCATTACATCAAACCCAGTTTTCAAGTTGGCCCATTCCATTAAGCCCAGCTGCCACTCTTTGAGCCCATTAAAAGCCCACTTCGCATATGCAGATCCTATCACTACACTTATATACTTTCGATGAATAGGTCAAATGTTCGGTGGTTGAAAAATGACAACCGTGAAGGGAAAACAAATGGCTTAAGAATCGACTGGTTGCGAGCGGACTTATGGAGCTAATTTTGTCTTTTCAAACTTAAAGATTGTCACTATGAGGCGACGAAGTCACTTGCGTCTAGCTTTGCAAATGCACTCACTTCCATTACACGCTTGAAATATTGTCTCAACTTGACTCGAGATCAAGACGAAGCTTTGTAGTTTAAATATTAATTTATTTTACTTAAATATGTTGATTTGAAAGAGACGAAGCTTGTGTCTGGATGAGAGAAACAAAGCTTTCATATCATAAATCGTTGACTTGACCAACTTTACCTTATCTCCTTTGTCTTTGCATGACCGTTGTCGAGACAATGAAATATTTTGTAGTCTTATTGAATAATTTGTAACGCCATATACTTAGGATTTGGATCAGAATTCAGAATCCGAATTTTGCATCTAATGACTTCGACATTCTCTTACAACATAGTCACATTACTTACTTTTCGCTTCTAAGAGTGAAGACTATCTCCAACCAATCAACACGAGTCATTCCAACATATTTTATCTTCACTTACATGCATCTTAAAAAAATTCTCAAAATGTCATCCAACATAGAATTACTTCAAGTAAAACATATTTAACCATGGAGTTCTTATGATCGTACCACCGAAAAGGAACGTACACCTTCTTGGTATAAATACTGACTTTCAATTCTTTAAAGTGTTTCTTACTCATCTTATTCATAGGATCGTTCTCATTCATATATTCCTCATTTACTCGAGTGTCACATGCCCATAAGTTTTCGTCTTGGTTCATCCTTGAACCACGTCTTTTTTACTAGAGTGTTACATGCACACCAGCTTTTGCCCTCGTTCGTTCCCGAACTACATCTCCTTTACTCAAACGTCTATTTTCATGTGTAGAAAAATGTGAATGGAATTGAGTGATTGAAGGAATGAGCGAGGGAGATGGGACCTTGATCATGACAATGGAATGTGGAGGGTTGAATTATTGGTGGGAACATAAATTAATAGAGTAAAAAAAAAAAAAAATTGGAAAATTATTCCATAAAGGACCCATAGATATAATTGATATTAATCTTCAAGGTAAACTCAAAATGATCCAATGGTAAATTTTATCATTTTTTTACTTTAATATATTAATTATATTTAAATTTATAAAGAACAAAACATAGAACATGTCACCCACTAATTCAACTAACATTAGAAAAATTAATTATTAATTCACCCTCAACGAACCAAATCCATAATCCTATCCTCTGTCTNTTTTTTTTTTTTTTTTTTTTTTTTTTTTTTTTTTTTAAGTTGAGGCTTATTAAAAAATAATAAATAATTTCAAAAATTAAAATAAAAAAATTAACAGCATAATCCAAACAAAAGTGGGTTAATTTTTAAATTTTTCCATGCCTTTTAAAATTAACAAACCTACTTGACTTATTTATTTATTTATTTATTAAAAATATAATATATTAATCAGTTAAATTGTTTTTAAGGGTTAATTAAATTAAATTAAAAAGGTTCTATTAATTAAATCTACTCGAAATTTTATATTAAAGATTGGGACACGTAAGCAGAAGAAAATAATTTTTTTAATTTATTATTATTATTATTTTAATAATTTGAATAAGTCAATTGGTTATTGCATTATTGTGATAATGTTTATATATTTATAAGCATTATTCCATGGACATAAGTTTGAGAGAATCGCCTTATTTTCTTGTTTTGAATTTATTATTATTATTCTTTAACTAATTTTAATAAACAAAAAAATAAATTTTAGATAAAGACGGGATTCCTCTCTGCTAATCATAAGTAGAGATATTTATTAAACCCACAAGGATAGAATCCCGACCAGAGAGAATCTTCTCTTAATCGAGGAATGAGTAAGGAAGTGGGGGGAGAAATTTCTTTCTACTAGCTAAATGAGGCTAAAGACGGAATTTTTAAAAATTATGTTGGTAGAACAAATTTATTATATTTTTTTCTTATGAAATATTAAAAATAAAATTTTTTAAAAATTCACACCGATCTTTTCTAGAGAGTCACTACTCTGAATCCCATGAAAATAAATTAAAAATTTTACGAGAATGAGAACTGAAAGACGAGCCAAAGACAAGAACAGTGAAAATTTATTTGCTTCCACCCTGTCTTGTGGACACTATGTTGGATGACGGTCTTAAATTTTTTTTTATAAAGCATATGAGTGAAGACAAAACATGTTAAAAGAACTCGTGGCGGTTTGTAGGGAGCTCTTCGACCCTTCAACTAGTTCAAGTCAAGTAGGAAAACACGATCACGTAGAAAGAGAATGTCGGAATCATCAAGTATTAAATCCAAATCCCAGATCATAATTTGAATCCCGAGCATAACAAAATTTACAGAAGGGTAGAAATTATTGAAACTAACACAATTGGATGGATATATTAAGAGGCCACAAGTAGTTTAATGTATACCCCTAGAGCCAGGAATATCAATCCATTGCAATTGCAGCTCAACTTCACCAGACTCCACATTTCTTAGCCTTAGAAACATTCTTTGACTAACTTGACCATTTCCCCAAACTATGCAACTCTCTTCAGACAAGCAATTCTCCCTACTTGGTTGAACCTTCCTTATGATGGTTCCATTTGGGAGGTTGTTCAATCTCATCTTCACCGCCTCCACGAACGGTCGAACGTCGAACTCCGCATCCCCCATCCTGTCATCGAACGAGAACTTGTCCTTGTCGTATACGATCTACGTAAAACATGAATCAAAACAACAACGTTACAAAACTCTTTAATTTCATTGAAGCAAAAGGATTTCGTGATTTCGTGTTCAATTATTATTTACCAAGTAGACGGGAAGGTTTGGATCTTGGATTGATAGAGTTAGATCTTCGTTCCATTCTGGGTTGATATTTTGTTTCACTACTCGAGTCTTCAACTTCTGTATATACCATGAAACACGATCGATTCAGTTAAAAAAAAAAAGTCAACAGAGCTAAAATTGACGTGTTAGAGTAAATTTAAGACACGAAATTCAAAACCCAAATACAAAATCACGAGATGATTCTAAAGTCAAAAGCTTTACGACAAAAAAAAAAACCAAAACTCGAGCCGGAGCTCGGAGGAGGAGGAGGAAGAAGAAGAAGAAGAAACCTGTTTGCCCATCTTGAAAACGACATATGGATCACTGCTAACAACGTCTCTTACAGCAAGATTGACACCTCTAAAGACATGGATTCTGAGGAGACCCATTAAATTCTCCATTTTCAGAGACCTTTGATGAAGATGAAGATGATGAAGATGAAGATGATGATGATGAAGAAGAAACCCTCTTTTGGTTGCAACACTAATTAATGGCAATTTGAATTTGGTGGAGCCTCTTGGCCTCACATTCCACCTAATTTATATATCTTCAATTATCATTTTTTTTCTTTTCGAAAAAATAAAATATGGCGGGTGGAATTACCTTTTTAGACATTTCATTTTTTAATCAAATATAAAATATTTTAATCAATTGAGCTATGTTCATGTTTGACCATTCTTTCTGTTAAATAATTTTTTTTATAAAATAATTATAAAAATTTGAACTTTCGATTTGAGAATACGTTTTTATTGATTAACCCCATGAATGATTTGACGTGAAATGAGTTAATTTTAATTTTAGAATAAAGTTTATTAATATAAATATTATATATGGTAGAGACCAATTGTGGTAAACATTTACTTACTTTATATATTATTAAAAAAAACAGCCTTATTTTACCAAATGAAGGGAGATTTTGGTCAGTCAAAAACAATGAAATTCATGACTATCACGCGCCTTATTGAACCCTTCCATTAGGCGGCGGCGGCTTAGTTTTACAACCTTTTCAAAAAGTAATACTCATTTTAAACCTAATTATTTATGAGAGAATTTTTAAATTAAAAAAATCGAACTTTTGTGACCAGCTATGATGAATTATATTTTTAGTCCTTGAAGTTTAATATTTTTGCCATATTAGTCCCTCGATTTTAAATTTTGACAATTAAGTCCTCAACGTTTGAAAATGTATGTTTTTGATTCCTCTACTGTTATCGAAATTTGTTAAAGATTTAACATAAGCCCAGTTTTTAATTGGTTTAAAAGTTTTAAATTCTCGTTTTGGACTGAAAAATAACGTAAAGAATTGAATGAGGAATGAAGGATTGGACCTCTCTTGGTTGATTTAGAACTCTACTTCTCTTGCCGAGTTCATACTCTAATTATGGAGAGTACCGAGTGAACTGACTATGCAGAACAATGATTCTTTATTCATTTTGTCGATTTTATTTTTTAATTCAATTCAACTTTTTTAAATTATATATTGAAAATTAAAATATGGGTTGGGAGTCAAATTTATAGCCTAACCTTATTTTTAGTGAAATTTTCATAATTGTATTTCAAAAAAAATATATTAAAAAAAAAGTCAACAAAGTAAATTCCTTTTGGACCTATCAATTGCAACTTGGGCAAATGGGATTTTACGAGAAAATGAAACGCGCCACGCTGGCGGAATTGACCCGGTAGTCAAGGGTACGCAATCGCGTCCACGTGGCTGCTGGCATCACTTCTTTGACTTTGACCTCGAAGTTCGCACGTAACATAAAAAAAAGACGTTTTTTCTCTTAACAAAATAATAATAGGTTTATGTTTTTAGTTAAGTTTCTCTTATTTTTATTATAAAAAAATCTATTTTAATCATTGATATATATATATATATTATTTTTTTTTATGAAAAAATATATTATTTTAATTCTTCACATTGTTTTATTACCCAATATTTGTATATGAGGAAAGGGACGTTATTTATTTTGTTAATAAGTAAAATAATAATAGTAAATAAACTCGAACTTAAAATAAAATAAGAACCATTAAACTCAGCTTTGTGCAAAGATCGTTGCTCGTATGGTTGAAAAATATAAAATAAGATCCATAAAACATTCTTATCTTTGTCAAGTTTAATTAAAAATGTCTATAATAACAAATCAATTGATTGATGGTTTGATTAGTGTTAAATTTAAGCTCATTTCTAATTCCGATTCAATCAGTTAGGTCTCTTGTAGAGAGAATCTAACGGGATCGTTAGTTTTGCCAACTTAAATCGATGTCCTACCTTTTAAAAAAATCGAGATGAAACAAAAATTAAGGCGTGTGAACGTTAAAAAGATCTATTATGTATAAAATTATCATTAATTAAATAATGGATTATTATTATTATTATTATTATTGTTGTTATTATTATTAATTTTTCTAGACCAAATCTAATTTATAGGCTAATTGAAGATTTTCAATGCTACTTTGTCCACCTACGTGTTGGGGACATTTTTGTGCAAAACTATAAATTATAAATTAATATTTACTGCTACAAATTTTATATATTTTTTATTTTAGTCCATAATATATTCTAAATATTTACTTTTTTAATTCTTGAAATTTATGCAACAAGTCACTTTCGTCTCTAAATTAACGTCTTGTATAAATAAAAAGTTAATTGCATAACAATTGAAAAATGTAAATACGANAAAAAAAAAAAAAAAAAAAACAAAAAAAACAAAAAAATGCTCTAAATTATTCAAAATAAAAGTTTTTGTTTTTTTTTTTTTACTTCAGTTTTGTGACACTCAAGTAAATGAGAGGTCTATGAACGAATCGTGACCACATTCGAACCAGAGCGATCATGAGGATATGGTGACTAAGAAATGCGTAGTTACTACTTATACCAACAAGTTGGACCTTTCTTTTTCAGTGGCTCAATCATATAAACTCTTTTGATTAGATGAATTCTATGTTAACTAATTTGTTAAGAATTTTCGAGATATGTATGTGAGGGAGAACAAAACATGTTAGAAGAGCTTGTGTAGGTATGTGGGGATAGTCTTGACTCGTAAGAAGTGAGGATTAGGTGAGTGAGAACAAAACATATTAAAAGAACTTATGTAGGTCTGGGGATAGTCTTCACTCTTAAGAAGTGAGGATTAGGTAACCTGACCATGTCGTAGAGGAATGTCGGGGCCATCAGGTGCCAAATACAAATTCTATATCCTGGGTATGGGTCGTTACAAGTTTTCCATTCCTTTTCGTTCTCTTCCCCAACCAATGGGGATCTCACAATCCACCTCCCTTCGGGAACTAGCGTCCTTACTGGTACTCGTTCTCTTTTCCAATTGATGTGGGACCCCCAAATCCCCCCCTTTTGGGTCCAACATCCTTGTTGGCATACCGCCTTATGTCCATCCCCTTTCGGGGCCAACATCCTTGTTGGCATACCGCCTTATGTCCATCCCCTTTCGGGGCTTAGCCTTCTCACTAGCACATCACCCAGTATTAGGCTCTATTATCATTTGTAACGCCTCAAACCCACCATTTGCAGATATTGTCTTCTTCGAGCTCTTCTTTTCGAGCTTGCCCTCAAGATTTTTAAAACGTGTGTGCTATGAAGAAGTTTCTACACCCTTATAAAGAATGTTCCGTTCTCCTTCTCAATTGATCTGGAATCTCACATACATACGTGACGCATGTGGTCTCTTACACAAATTCCAACTTCTTATAAAAGTCAAAAGACATGTCCGTGTCATAGGTACCATAAATGAAAAGGAAATTACTTAAAAAATGTGAGATAATAAATGGTATTAAATATTTACGGGAAAATCAATTATGATATTGTTTAACCAAGTCAATTCCTTCCTAATCTTACATTAATTTCATAAAACTTTCTCATTATTAAATTAATTAGTTGACCTTATACTAAATTCAACAATAAAGTAAATTTGTCTAAATCATATAATTAGTGACACTTGTATATTTATAACTGATGTGCACATTTCATATAGATAAAGTTTATATTATTTAGTTAATTTGAAATCATAAGAGGTAGAAATATCCCGTTAAGTCATTAATTACTTATTCTCGTAAAAGTTGAAAATTTATGCTTCTTACCTACTTTTTTAGTATATTGACGGTGAAGACATACTAACACGATCAGAGTCCACTAGGTTATAACATTACGTACCTCCCTAAAACCCAAGGTTCAAATCTTATTATAACAAATTTATGTAATATCATTCGAAAAATTGTCAAATTTAATTAAATAAATGAAAAGGAAATCTTGAAAACGATATTCGTGAAGTTTAAGCTAATCCATTTTAAGACAAAAAAGAGAGTTGTTTTTCGGTTATCTTTGACTAAATAGGTTCACGTGGGGCCAGGCATAAATGCTTCTTCATTCCCGTCTCTTACTTTATTTTCCGTTTTGACGTGCATATTATAAAAACTTTTTTAAACGTTCAAAGAGAATAACCAAATGGATTTTTTTTTTTTTTTAGTTTTTCGATAAATTTTTTACTATCAAGACTAAATGTAAAAACTAATTATGACTGAATTATTTCACGATCTTCACAACAATCGTTGCATCCATCCAGATTTCTTTTATCCTTACGGTAGAAACATAAACCCTAAAAAATATTCAGTAAATGACTCACTATTAGAGTCGAGAAACACAGACACGTACAATTTAATTGTGACTGTCGTGACTGGTGAGTCCTAAAACTTTAACTGCTCTCAAGCTCGGCTTTCTTTTCTTTAAAAGGGTCGGAAGGACACCACCTTTATTCTCTTTAGACTCGATAATATGTATGCATCCGCTCATGTAACTAAGAGATTAGATTATGTCGATAGCATTTGACTCTTAAATCAGTGATGTGTAGTAACTAAGTGGCTAGATTAGGCTGACATGTCAGATTTTTAAATTAGTAAGCGATAATTTTTTAATTAAAAACTTTTTTTTAATATTAAAAATTTATTGGGCTTGGGCTTTATAGGATTTGGGCTAAATTACCTTTTTCACATTTGGGCTTATTTGGTGTAGCCCAATATTCTTTTAAGTGGATTTGGGTTTATTTTGAGTTTGGTTTAGAATTTGGGCTTAATTCAAACTATTACGTGGCACAATTTAATTGGTCTTGTACAATGACTCAACCATGAGATAATAATTAATATAAAAATGATTTTTCTTTTTTAATTTGCAACAATTATGTTGTTATATATATATATATATTTATTTATTTATTTATTTATTTTCATTTTTATATTTAACATTATATTTATTAAAATTTAAGATCTATATTTAACAAAATTACACGCACGGAGGGCAGTTCTTGCTCTTCTCTATCTTTAATTTCTCTAATCCACCAATCGATTCAATTTTTGTCGCCGCGAGGTAATCTTGATCAATTGCAATTTCATCATATCCTGTTTCTTAATCTTTGGAACCGACGGTACCGATCATGGATGACGGAGAAGCAATTTGGGAAGACATCGAGCGCTCGGAGAGGTATCATATCTGTTTTCCTGAATTTTCTTCGTTTGTGTATCAAGAACGTGGTTGTGTATCAGTTTGATTGATTCCTTGTGTTAGGAGTTGGAAGCATGAGCTGACCCTGTATGTAATTCGTTAATGGATTTTGCAGCTATCTTGTGTGCTCCATGTATGAGGAAGCATTAGGGCTAGCTTCCTCCGTTTTAAAGCGTATTTCTCAAGAGAAAAATGGCTGTGAAAATGATTTGTTGGAAGCAGCTGGTATGGTTTTAGTTCAATCTTTGAAGGAACTTGGAAGGTAATGTTTATTACAACTACTTTTGTAGATTTTATTTAGATGTATATTGAACCCTATGTCATGATATGCTTGTTCTACAATACCAAATGAACATTGACCTTTAAAGGGCTGCGTATTGAGTCAAACCCTACAGTGATAGTTATGAACTATAATGTTTGTTGTGATAGTAATTTTGGCTTATACATTGTTAATTTTATTACTCGGTTTTTAAGATATACTTTGCAGAATGTCGTTCCTTAATATTTGGTGTAAATATGGAAAGACAGTTCATATTGTTTATTGTATATTATACCAGTTAATTCAGTTCGCTCGTGCACTTGCAGGACATCACACATGGTGGACGAGCTCAAAGTATCATTTGCCTCCGTTGCAGCCATCCCTGTTAATGTTCTTTTAACTGGGTAATCTCATCTACTGAACATATGTCACTGGTCATTTACTATTGTTTTTATTTTGACAAAGAACTTAACTTCTATTGATGCAAAAAATACAAGAGCAGCCCATAAAAGCCCACAAAACCGAAGTTCCATTCAAGGAAGGAACTCCCGGCAAGAGCAATAAGACGACCTAATGTAGAATTACAAAAAGAGATTTTATAACCGCTGCCTAGAGAGGAAAATAGAGAACCTAGTGGACCGAACATATAACGTCACTAGTCTTGTAATACATTTGATTGTCCTGTCCATTGATTGATCATGTGAGCATGTATTCAACTATCATAATGGGAAAGCAAAAAGATCTTGGTTGATTCTCCTTAATTGCAATGTCTGTAAATTGATGAAATAATCTCAATATAGCTAAGGCATAATGTGTTGGCCCAATGGTTGGCCAAGGCGTGAACTCAGATACCTTTGTGGCTATAGATCATAACTTGGTGGCATTCTATCTACAAATTAATACTACGACCTTCCTGATGTTAAGCGTGGGTGAGTCATATTGCTGTGAGCATGTTTTAATCGTTAATTTTACCATGGTCAATTTCTTAGGGCGTGTCTTCAGATCTCGGAAGGTCTTTCTGATATGCGATGTTTTCTAGAAGAGTTCCTTAGCAAGTGGAGTTTATTGAATGAAGAAATATATGTTCTTGCTGGCTCAAGAAATATTGATGACAGAGAGCATTATGATGATCATGCTCAGTTGACTGTCGATGAATATCTTCAAGTTGTTGAAGTTTACCTCCGGACGCTCATGGAGATAGGTTTGAAGGACGTGGATCTTGCTGTTTCTTGGGTTGAAAAAGCTGCTTTACCTGAGGAAAAGCGTCAGGTAAATATATATGCTTGGTTTAAGATGATGAATTGAATATGAAATATGCCCGAGCCATGTTCTTGTGCTTATTCTTCATTTCATTTATTTTTCTTCTCGATTGTTCCAACTCTTTTCCTTTTTCGAGGGTGTCCAGCTTGGTATTGGATCTTTTTTTTTTTTTTTTGGTTTTGATCTCCTGCTTATACAACTTCATAATGCCTCTACTATTTTCTCAATGTTCATCAGTTCACTACATTTTTCATCTTTGTTTATGCATCTCCAAGAATTTCAACAAGGAATTCGGACGGATGAAGTATTCAATCCTATTATTACCATCTTTCTCAGTACTCTTTTGCATCAATGTTCATCACAAGGATCTGAAGAAAAAAACCTTGGAGAAAATTTAGGATTTGGAGAAATGATGTTTGTAAATTTCTATATATGTGGCTTAGTTTTATTTGCACCTAAACCTAGTATTGCCTGAATATCCTCATTGGATTCCTTTTTTAGTCTTGAATTTTAAAAAATTTCTCCGTCAAAGTAGAGGAGCATCTCCCTCACATTCACTTTCTGTTACCTTCAATTTCCATTTCCTTATTTGTTTTTCCTTCAACTCTATGGCTAGGTACTTTTGAGGAGGCTAGACTACCAGCAGTGTCTTAAAGCTGCCAGCTTGTCTCAATCGTCCCCATCTTCTTTGCATAAAGATGACCATAAAGCACATTTATCTTCTTCGGAAGATCCTCAAGAATCAAGAGCTTCAAAAACAGCCTTAGATCCTGGATATCATCAAGATGGAGGGAGTGCTAACAGAGAAACGGTTCTAAAGCTACATAAGCTTACAAAACCATGGTTTTGGCCGTTCCGTACAATCACTTTGAAGTTTGGAAGTACTCGGCTGATCATATCCACCAGAAGGGTTCTGCTTAGCTGTTTGTTTGTGCTAATCTATTATCTACTGCGAAGGAAACTAACCACTTTGAAGAGGTATGTTTATTGTGAAATGAAGAGCATATTACTGATCCTTCTCTCTTTCTATTATTTATATCCTTGTTAGTTCCTTGATAATTGCCTTCACTAGTTTTTGGTATTTTTAGAATTTTCAAAATCGTTTGTGTTATCAACTTTCTAAGTGCTCATAAGCATTTTCTTTTCATTTTAAAATACTGTTTTAAGCATTTAAAAAAGTTATCGTTTCTGGGCAATATTTTATTGATAATTATGTTGAATGTGTTGTTTTTCTAATCTCAGGATGGCTCAGAAACAAGGTTTGTCCTTAAAGAAAGCAGTGGTAGACCTGTGGCAGCTTGCATTTTCATACCAAGTTAACCCTTTAGCTATTGCCCAACCTCTTTCTGGGGTACCTCGTGGAGCCTCCTGATTCTCTTAAAACCATATTTCTATCCTGCCATTTGATATAAAAGCAGCATTTACAACCATTTTTCTTCATTTGCTGCTTCATTGTCTGGCAGTGCTGGTGAAGAATATGATCTATTCGAAACAGCGTTTGAGAATAGAATATTTGCAAAAATCACTTTAATTGTGGTGATATTCTCTATTCATTTATAGAATCAGAATACCAGATATTTACCTCTAATAAACCAAATATATTTCTTATGATAAACGATAATGGAAGGTTAAATATCCTTATGTTAAACTATAATTCAACACTAAATATTCTTAATAAGAATTGGTATAGGGGAGAGTTGATCTACTTCATGCATAGATAGATAAACGTTTGGATTTCTGCGATTATTTTTTTACAGCCGGTTGCTAAATATCAAAAAATTATTACACAAAATCCTATATGTTTCCGAGTTGGGGTCATACCATGGGATCTTTTTAAGTCTATCATTTTTTTTTTAAATCTAACGATATTAATGATACAAAGTAAGATATTTTTTATGATTTAGTAAATTTAACCATTTTGTTTTAGTTAGTTTGGAACTAAATGAAATTTAATTATTGCATTGATCATTAGTACTATAAGCAAATTGCTTAAGATAAACACAACACGTCCTTCGTTTTTTCTAAATAATCGAGATATTTGGTGAAAAATTTTGATTTTTTAGAAGTTTGTTATACACCAAACTAAAGATTTATATATTTAACAAACAAAAAAAAAAAAAAAAAAAAAAAAACAGGGAGGGAGCATTACAAGCCGGAATTAGGAAAGTTCATCCGAGAATTAGGACATCTTCTTGGAGCTTTTTGAGCATCAGGTCAATGTTCACATTTAATTTGAAAATGAAAATGTCATTATTAGAAATTACCACTAATCTATGATATTATCCACTTTAAGTAGATATGATATTATCATAATCTATCCACTTTAAGTAGATATGATATTATCATAATCTCTCCTGAGTTTGCTTTTGATTTTCTCAAAAGACTCCATGATCAACCCCATAATCAGATACATAATTAATGAACTCAATGAGTGGCAATGAGGGTGTTCGTAAACAGGCAGAGTTGTCGCTATCTGACACTAATAGTTGATATGGGTTTCACTCATGTCTCTTGGAGATGATCACTGCACCAGGTTTCAATCTTCGTCTTATGGCATCCGTTTATTTGAAGAACAATATTAACCGTTATTGGAGGGCAAGTAGTCGACACGTAAATCCGAATTTTCGGTCGACCCATCTAGTATTTTCTTCGTTTTTCTTTTGTTCTGGCTAATTTTGCATCTTCCCTTTCTCATATTCTGTTAGTTTCTGAGTTTCAGTGGAATTAGCAACTGGTGAGAAGGCTCATATCAGGAAAAAGCTCTTGTCCCACTTGAGAGAACCAGGTATGGGAGGTAAAATGGTAACGCTAAAATATGGTAGCACTAAAATATGTTCTTCACCAGTTGAAGATATAGGCTGCAAACACTTTGGAACTAACTGCAAAACTTGGGTTACTCCTTATTTAGGCTTCTATAAGCTGAAGGACCAATGTAGATCTGGTGAGACAGGGTAAGCCATAAGGGCCTTAAAGAAACGGAGGCTAAGAGATGTCGTCATAGCTTTTTACGAGTCTCGTTTGCACGACACACACACCGGGAATAACGGGTGTTTCAGCTAAAGCACTAAGCTTGGATATGATCTTGCTTGATAATAATCACTTTCGTGCAACCTTCAATATACTAAATATCGACACTAAGCTTGGACCGCAGTGCCGATATTTTGCTCTTGTTTTGGCTTTTAAGTAGCCTCAAAGTTCTAGGGTTGGTCTAATCCCCCTTTCCATTCTTTCACTGACAAAATCGGCCTTTCAATTTGACTTAACGAAACGATTTTAACTTTAGAACAATCAACCGAACATGTAAAGCTAAGATAAGGGCCCGTTCATAATCCCTATTTAATTTGCTTGCATAGAATCGAGAATGAAGTTTTCATTCTCTACATCATGAATTAGTAACTACATCCAATTTCCAAAAAAATCGATTCTTCCTATCTGACAACCATCAAACTCTACAATAAATATGTAAAAATCTTAATAGGTAGCTACCATCATTTGAACCATACATAACTTCAAGAGCATCATAGCATAGAGATGGCTCCTTCGATCAGTACATCTAAAATCTAACAGTGACTTTGTTCAACATGAAGCAAACAATTGCCAAATTTTAAAAACTAAGCAGTAACGAAGGAATGAGTGAAACAGAGAAAGAATTCTCAACCATGGAAAATGGAACAATGAACATAATCTAACTGATTGAAATCCAAAACGAAGCAAAACGATTACAAACACATATTTGAAATAAAATGATAACTAACCACATAGTTTTCACATAATACTGCAGAGATTCATTCGAAAATAAGACAATTACAATCCAGAATTGGGCATCAAGTATAATTCTTATTACGAGATCAAACATGCCAAGGTTAGGGAAACATATCTATAAATGATCATACCACTGATTTAACAGGAGCAGAGTCGTCGGTGATCTTGATGTAACCCATCTTCTTAATGTTCTCCTTGTTATCATCACTAAAGTCATCTTCCTCCTCAGAATCGTCATACACAGAAGAACGATTCCCAAATCGACCAGCGCACAATGAGTACGCCAAATACATAGTAGCAGCAGTGAGAGCGCCACAGCCGACGCCGAAGAGCAGAGCAACAACAACGGTGAGAATATCCTTGGTGCGATCACGGAGAGAGGTGAAGTCATAAGGGAAGTGTTGATGAAGCGAGGGGGGCCTAGAACGAGGGAGATCGAGGAGGAGGATGTTGTCGGGAAGGGAGAGGGAGGATGATTTGAACTCGGTGATGTCGACGATTAGGGCCATCTCGGAGAAGGGATGATGGCGGGAATCGAGGGTTCGGTGGCGGAGAAGGGAAAAGGAAACGAAGAGGGACTTGCAAGGGCGGGCATCGGAGGAGATTGAGAGGGAAATAGTGAGGAGAAGGAGGAGAAAGAGGCGCGACGCCATGGAAGGAGGGAAGGGGAAAGCTTTGGAGGAATGAAGAAGACTGTGCCGTCCAAACTCACTCTTCTTCTTCTCTTCGTTTCACCAATGGACCAACACGCTTCAAATTTTCCTTTTCCACTCTATAATATATATATATATTTTAAAGAAAATTACAATTAACTTTCCTTTAATAACAATTTAATCCATAAATTTTAATTTATAACAATTTAGTTGGTAATATAATAATTTAACGCCGTCTCAAAAATATTTATAAATTTTTATGAAAATTTAAAAAATAATTTAATTTTAATTTATAACCATTTAGTTGATAATATAATAATTTAACGCGTCTCAAAAATATTTATAAATTTTTTAAAAAATAATTTTAAATTTTGATAAGAGTTCAAATATTATTAAAATTTTTGGAGATAATTTATCAGACGATATATAAACAATAATAAGATTTGAACTTTTGTTTATAGAGCGAAGGATATTAATTAATGATATTTTTTTTAAAAAAAAATTAATTGGAAGGATATTAATGAGACTTTTTAAAGTTTAAGGTTACGTTTGAAGATTTATTAAAATTTTTAAGATATTATTAAAAGTTTTGAAAGTTTATGGGCATTTTTAAAATGAATATGGGTAAGTCGATCGAGCTTGATATTTTCATAATTAGAAAATATGAAAATAAATATGAGAGATGATAATAACTGTTTGTTATAGTCTAACTTGAACATAATTTAATGAATTAAAATACATTACTCTCTTTTTAAAAAGGTTCCAATAAAAATTTGTTACATCTGAGAATATTTGCGAAAATCACCTCTAATTGGAGATAAGAGTTGTCTGTTTATAATCATTCACATAATTAAATAAATTACAAAGAAAATAAAAAAATTAAATATGATACCTATGATAAACGGTAATCGAAAGTTTTGAATTTCATGACCTTAGTTAGCATCACGAGTGAGCCTCTTTTCCCCTCGCCTACAAAACAATCGCTTCGAGTCATTTTCTATACAATTTGACCATTAAACGTCGGCCACAAAATGGCATTGAAATCTGTGGAGCGATGAGAAAAGTCTTACCACGTTTAAATTTATGATATCGTATTATGTTTGAAAAGGCTAGTAAAACTATTTCATAAATTTATTTAAAACAATATTGTTATCAATAACATAGTAGAAATATCGGTAACATTAATTAAAATAAATAAATAAATAAACGTCTTGATCTAATATAAGAGTTACAATTTAAACATAAATGTCGCTACCCTAATTTCGGATCTATACCTTTCACAATTACGTCGTCATTCATATATGGGTGTCTTATCTTTACCTAAAAAGAGTAACACATTGTTTTAGTATCTAAAAATACTTAATAAATATTCTCACGGTTGGTTAGAGTCGTGGAATACAAACACAAGTAATCATTGGTGCGACCTATCGTTTCATAAAAACATCATGGTATGACTTTGAACTCTGCTTTTCAATCCGAGTAAGATTGAATGTGTAGTACTTCTCTACACATGGCCCTGCACGCGTACATATTGATGTTATGATTCAACTACAACTTCAACTTCAAGTCTTCATGAGAATCTACGTCTTATTTAGATCATGTTCTTAAAGTTAGCAGTAAATATCATGCACAAAGTTATTACTTCTTTTATCTTTGTCTTTGATTAAAAATTAATAAATTCCCTAACCTTTGTTTGGAAATTAGTTATTTCACATTTAATTAAGAATATATCAATTCATAAGTTAAATCAAAATTTTAATAAATTTAGAAATTGACCGTTATTATTTTCCATATACAAATTATATCCTTTAATATTTTCTTTAATTAAAAAAACATTTTTATAACCATCCTTACTTAAGATTCATAATTCAAATTCGATACCGAATGACCTTGACATTATCTTATATGATATTTAGTTTTTTATTACGGTTTATTAGAGGTACTGTATTTGAGGTAATTAATTGTTCTTACACACATATAAACGATTTAAATATATTCAATTTTTCCTATAGTTGGATTTGTTAAGATAACGACATAAAAATATGTTTGGTGGTGTTACTAGATGTACAGGTATAATCTTGAGAGCCCATCTTTGAGTTCATGACAAATTCAAAATTACCAATACAAAAATATATCGTACATGACAAAAGGAAAGAAAAAAAAAAAACTATCAATTTGGCGATAGAACTATAAGGACTAAGAGATTAAACGTTTGAGTAACAATAAAATTTGATTGAGTTGGGCTGAGTCATTTTTTTATATCCAACCTAATTATTTGAATTACAATTTTTGTTTGTTTTGATTCAAACAACTGTTATTAAATAATAAATTCAACCCAATATTAGGAATTCAAATCTGAATAACCCCTTTTGTACACTTGTCTTCAATTTCTCGAAAACGCTCGTTTCCAACCCCTTCACTCGCCACTCACTCCCCACTCACTCCCCAATTCCTCTAACCGCCCATTTCCCACCACGTTTTGCTTCGCAATCTGTGCTCCTAGAGAAGGATTCTTCCTGTTTTTCATATAAATTCCCTGTTTTCTCAATTGGGTTGTCTTCTTTATCTCATTTCTCTCGCTCTGCATTCTTTGTTTTCTTGGGAGTTTGATTTTGTTGCACTATGGCCTCTGCTGCTACTCTTAGTCCTGCTGATAGCGAGAAGCTATCTAAGCTTCAAGCTGCTGTTTCTGGGCTTACCCAGATAAGGTATGGAAATGTGGATGTAAACCCATTTGTATTTGTGTATTTGTGGCATTTTTTTATTTGGTGTGATTTGGATCTATGGGATCTGTTTGATAAATGGGTTGTGGGTTGTGATATCTGTTTTGTTTGATTTTGTGCTGCAATGGGTTATGAGATCTGATTCTCTATTGGTTTTGGCAGTGAGAATGAGAAATCTGGATTTGTCAACCTTGTCTCTCGCTATCTCAGGTAATTTCTAATGTGTATTGTTGTTCCTTGCAATGGGAGTGAATGTAGTTGTTCTTTTGAACCTAAGAAGGCCTAATTGTCTCTAGTGGAGCTTTCAAATTCATGATTGATATCATTTGAGAATGGCGCTTTTGTTTGTTGATATTACTTTTTTGTTACAACATGTTTAGTTATTGATATCACTTTCTAGAGGGATGTTCTTCCCCTCATTTGAATCAAAAGAGTTTTCATGTGGAAATTTGCTGAACCTCAATCCGGAACCAAAAAGGAATTGATTAATGGATTTCATCATAAGCGTGGTACTTTTTTCTGAAACAAATGATGTGAGATTCTACGTTGGTTGGGGAGGAGAATGGAACTCCGTGTGGAAACCTCTTTCTAGCAGATGAGTTTTCAAAACCTTGAAGGGAAGCCCGAAAGGGAAAGCTCAATGAAGACAATATCTGCTAGTAGTGTGCTTGGACTGATTACAAATGGTATCAGAGCCAGACATCGGGCGATGTGCCAGCGAGGAGGTTAAGTCCCGAAGGGGGGTGGACATGAGGCGATGTGCCAGTAAGGACACTGGGCCCCGAAGGGGGTGGATTGTGAGATCCCACATCGGTTGGGAAGGAGAATGAAACACCCTTTATAAGGATGTGGAAACCTCTCCCTAGCGGACACGTTTTAAAAACCTTGAGGGGAAGCCCGAAAGGGAACGCCCAAAGAGGACGATATCTGCTAGCGGTGTGCTTGGACTGTTAGAAATGAAATCTAATCTGTTCTTTTTGATTTTCTGAATTTCTGGTTGAAGTGGGGAAGCACAGCATGTTGAATGGAGCAAGATCCAGACACCAACAGACGAAGTAGTGGTTCCTTATGATTCCTTGGCACCTCTACCTAATGGTATCCTCTCCTTAATTTTGTCTACATTTTCTATTCATGATATTTTCTTATTGAAAGCTCATAGATCTTTGTTAACGTAGATCCTGCTGAAACCAAGAAACTATTGGACAAGCTTGTCGTTTTGAAGCTTAATGGAGGTTTGGGGACGACGATGGGCTGCACCGGTCCCAAGTACGCCCCTTTCGACCCATTTTCTTTCATTTTTCTTTTCTCATATTATCTTCTGAGGTGCTGAAGTTCTTATCATGCATTTGATTCATTTTATCGTTTTTGCTACCAAATCATGCTGAAGGACTAAACCTTGAGTTTCAATGAGCATAGGATCAATTATTTTCGTCTCCATAACATAGGTTGCTTGAGCTTCGAAACTCGTGCCCTTTAGGACTTTCTCAAGGTCGTCTGCCAGAACGTTTGCAAGAACTTTATACACAAGTAGTTCAACTCATAGCCCTTGAATCTGTGCCACCAAAACTGCATTACTCAGACTAAATATATGTTTTAGTCCTGATGTTGAGTGCTTTTCAATCTTAGTCCCTATTGTTTAAAACGTTTCAATTTAGTCTCGTGTATTAACATCTTCTGATTTAGCCTCGAATCGTTGGTGAGTGTCAAAATCTTCTGTGCTGCAGGTCAGTCATTGAAGTCCGGAATGGCTTGACATTTCTCGACTTGATTGTTATCCAAATTGAGGTTTTACTCACCCTATTCTCTCATAAACGATTTCGTTTACGTTCCATTCTTATTTATGTTGGTTCTTATACTCGATTTTGAGAATCATCCATGTCACTTTTGGTAGAATCTCAATTCCAAATATGGGTGCAACGTTCCCTTACTTCTTATGAACTCATTTAACACTCATGAAGATACTCAAAAGGTATTTAGATCGGTATATGCTTATTTCCCATGTTTTCCTCAGTATCTTGCGCTTTATACTAACTCTTCTTTATATCAGATCATTGAAAAATACAAAGGTTCAAATGTGGAGATCCATACTTTCAACCAGGTGAGTTCAAGATGAGATGGGTTAGCTTTTTTCACGTCTTCTTTTTATTCTTTGGAATGAATTGTTTATCTTTTTCCACATTGGATTATAAACAGAGCCAATATCCACGTTTGGTTTCTGAGGACTATCTTCCACTCCCTAGCAAAGGACGCACCGACAAGGATGGATGGTATGATATAGATACTCGTTTAGTACATGAAATAATTCGATCAACTTTGTCTCCTTGAGCCTTTTCACATTAAAATTAATAATGTGTTTGCCTAGAACCGCTTTTGTTTCGGTTTGAGGTGCCAATACGTGCCAACGTACTTCATATCTTTGTATTTGTGTTCATGTGAAGGTACCCTCCTGGACATGGTGATGTTTTCCCATCCTTGAAAAACAGTGGCAAACTTGATGCCCTGATATCTCAGGTCTTTTCACACGATCCCGCTGAACATGTCTACTTCGATGAATCCTTGTATTTATTTCTCCTCGTATTTTACTTTCCATGTTTGCTTATGCAGGGTAAGGAATATGTCTTTGTTGCAAACTCCGACAACTTAGGTGCTGTCGTGGACTTACGTATCCATATTTAATTTTTCGGAGGCCTTAGTTTCGTTTAAGCCTCTAGTTTACTTCTTGTTGCTTACTAAACAAAACATGAAATCTGTTCCTTGGGCTTTCATTATCCTTGATTCTGGACATCATAGAAATTTTAAACCATTTGATTCACAACAAGAATGAGTACTGCATGGAGGTATGAAAACAAGTTCAACCATTTTATGTGTGGAAAAAGATATTCCAATGTATTCGTTTATTATTCTTAGTGTTTCTCGTGCTTTTAACATTTGTCGTTATCGATTACGTGTAGGTGACACCGAAAACCTTGGCTGATGTGAAGGGTGGTACTCTTATTTCTTATGAAGGGAAGGTTCAGGTATAATGTTACAGAATATGATACCACCACCTGGTTAGTTGGTCTGCAGACGATAAATATTTTTCGTCTTGTAACATTCTTTTCTTGTCATGGTGCAGCTACTCGAAATCGCTCAGGTCCCTGATGAACACGTAAGTACATATCAGTGATGACTATGTTACTTCATGTCTGGTAGAACTCTTTGTTTTTCAAGAAGTTAGCTGTGCTTTTCATATCATAGAAGATGCTTTTGTTGTTCTTTGTTTGGTATAGGTAAACGAATTCAAGTCAATTGAGAAGTTCAAAATTTTCAACACTAATAATTTGTAAGCCATGTTTCTGGAGAGTTCTTGATTGATTACACATTTAACAATCACTGAGAGTGCCTTGCGAATAAACTATTGGTAATGTATGATTCAGGTGGGTGAACTTGCAAGCAATTAAAAGGCTTGTGGAAGCCAATGCACTTAAGATGGAGATTATTCCGAATCCCAAGGTAGTTTCTGTTCTTGTAATGCGGGTCAATGCAAACGGCTAATCTAATAAATATATCCATAGAAATAATGTAATAGACCAAGCCCACCGCTAGCACATATTGTCCTCTTTGAGCTTTCCCTTTCGTGCTTCCCCTCAAAGTTTTTAAAACGCGTCTGCTAGGGAGAGGTTTCCACTCTTTTATAAAGAATGTTTCGTTCTCCTCCCCAACCGATGTGGGTTCTCACAATTCACCTCCCTCCCTTCGGGGAGAGTGCGAGCGAGGATGCTGGGCTTCGAAGGGAGGTGAACTGTGAGATCCCACATCGGTTGGGTAGGAGAACGAAGCATTCTTTATAAGGGTATGAAAACCTCTCTTTAGCAGACGCGTTTTAAAAATCTTTAGAGGAATTTCGAAAAGAAAAGCTCAAGGAGGACAATATCTGCTAGCGGTAGACTTGGGCTGTTACAAATAGCCACGTTAGTTGGAATTTGTAGCGGTGCTTTTACACGGTCAGGGACTGATATACTGTCATCATTCTTAGGAAGTTGATGGGATCAAGGTTCTTCAGCTTGAAACAGCAGCTGGTGCAGCAATCAGGGTATACACTTACCCTTGATTTGGTGTGTGCTATGTTAGTATACATGGATATTAATGCCTTGTACTTGTCTATTCTCTGCCAAATAGTTCTTTGATCATGCCATCGGTATTAACGTACCACGATCGCGTTTTCTTCCCGTCAAGGCAACATCAGATTTGCTTCTTGTCCAGGTTAGTTCTTTCATCCATCATCACAGGCTCTACTGTTATTGGTTTGATGTTCTTAACAAGCCAATATTTGATGGTCTTCTTTTCTTTGCAGTCTGATCTTTATACTTTGGTTGATGGCTCTGTCCTTCGCAACAAAGATAGAAAAGATGCTTCCAATCCTTCTATTGAACTGGGGCCTGAATTCAAGAAGGCAGGATTTGTTCTCTTAGACTTGGTATCTTATATGAACATGTTGGTTACTCTACTTTTTTCTTATAATTTCACAGGTTGGTAACTTCCTGAGCCGATTCAAGTCGATCCCGAGCATCATTGAACTCGATAGCCTTAAAGTGGCTGGTGATGTTTCGTTCGGGGCTGGTGTCGTTCTCAAGGTATGAATCTGCTTCTGTCTTCTGGTTTCTGATGTTATCATCCAATTAGCAGATACCATATAACATAATGACCCTGTAATTAGGAATGCTAGTTATGCTAGTTGGTTGGTTCAGTTGTGGGGCGGTTGTTTTTCGAACCAACCGTGCAGCTCGAACAGTCAAAACGAACATAATTTATCCAAATCAAAACCTATAGGCTCCACGCACAGACACGTAACTATCCGTTACTCGTCATTCTCTTTCTTCACATGCTTACGTTTGTATACTTTAGTGATTTGAGACTTGTAAGAAATGACATTACAGGAGTTTATACATGTCTTTGTCGTGCTATTTTACAGGGAAAAGTGAGTATCTCGGGTAAACCCGAGGCAAAATTAGCTGTGCCCGATAACACGGTAATTGAAAACAAGGTACGAGAAAGAGGAGTTAAAATCTGTTATAGAAGATCATGGTTATGTGCTTTGGACAGTGAGTTGAATGTTTTGGATAAATTTGATATGCAGGAAATCAATGGAGCAGAAGATTTCTAAACCTTTGGTTGCCTTCTCAACTCTTTCAGAGCAGAAGCTCTACGGCATCTTAGTACCTTTTTTTCTTTTTAATACCAACAAAATCATGCAAATTTGTCTCTAATCGACCCAGTTTGGCAACTCTTCTTTTCGATGTGATTCTCTTATGAACTTTGTTGGCATTAAAAACCAAGATGAGTTTATGAGTTCATATTAATATATAATACACAATAATATATATGAGATTGAAGTTATAATACACAAAATGTTTATTATCTTACTCCTATTTGTATTATTAGTATGTTGTATCTTTTTATGTTAAAACAAATATCGGGAGAGAGAATGAGAAGAGATTTCTCCTCATGCCCATCCCGGCCCCATCCCTACTTGATGGGTGGATCTTGCAGTCAAGTTCCTTTCTACTTTTACACTCAAGGACTAACCTTCATTAAGCCCGGGTCTTGCAGTCAAGTTCCTTTCTACTTTTACACTCAAGGGCTAACCTTTATTAGGCCCGAAAAAACTATTGCACGCCTTAGTTACTTTTTGGAAGGCCTATGCCCAAGAAAACTTTGAGAGGGTTGCCTTCGTCGTCCTAAGAGATAGTATATATCAATTATCGTTGAACTATAATCATCTTGACAATTAACCAACGAGAGACCATATTAAAATTTAAAATGCATGGTACACAATTCCAACCATTTCCGTTGTAAGTTTGAGACCAAAACATAGACTGTTTTGGAACGATAATTAATGTTCGGTTAAGGGTAAACAAACTAACAAAACTTTCTCTTTGAACTTCCCTTCGTGATAAAGCCTAAAATGTTAAAAACGCCACCGGCTTCCGGTGAGACCACCGGCCACCGATGAACATTCTTAACGAACCCCTCTTTGGATCAGAACCGACGGTGCGTCATTTTTCCCCTCCACAAATTGACAGGTTTCTTGTTTTTCAAGCCGAAAACCTTCCCCACCAACCTCTCTCAGTCTCTCGACCTATTTTATGGATCTCCCTTACAAAGAAATCAAAGATTCTTAATGAACACAACAAACCCAGAAATACCCATATCCAAAACCTCCATTCTGTCTCGAAAGCACCCTCTGAAATCGGATCATTTGCTTCTGTCGAGGGCTGTTTTGTAGGTGGAGAAGTTGAAAATTGAGGTTTATTATGTTTGGCGGTGTTCAATTGGGTATTTTAGCTGCGTTTGTTGTGTTGTTTGTGCCGATGGGAATGGCCGGATGGCATTTAAGCCGTAATAAGATGCTGTTCTTCAGCGGAGCCCTTTTCATTACTCTCGCAATCGGTGTTCATCTCACGCCTTACATTCCCTCCGTTTCTGATTTCGTTACCACTGTTTCTTCTGTCGTCGTTTTCGATAGCCGAGTCTCGTGTGTCTCTCAGTTACATGAAATCGTCTGGGAGGTCAAACAGAGCGATGGATTTAACCCGTTGAGTAATAACTCTGTTAATTATGAGAAATCGTGGAAATGGGGGAGATCTTCTCCTGTTGTTGCCTGCGATTTTCAGAAATTGGCTCCGATGGATGCTTCCGATTTGCTTAATGGATCATGGGTCGTCGTTGCCGGTGATTCACAGGCGAGATTGATGGCTTTATCACTGCTGGATTTGACGATGGATTCTCAAAGAATGGAAGCCATTAGAGGCGATCTGTTCAAGCGGCATAGTAATTACCAAATTCTGGTTAGTGAAACTGGGATGAAACTGGATTTCATTTGGGCTCCTTATGCTTCTAATTTGACTGATTTAATGGTGGAATTCAAGCAAAATCGAAGCTACCCTGATGTTATAATCATGGGGTCAGGGCTATGGCATATGCTTCATTTTACTAATGCATCAGAGTTTGGGTTTTCTTTGGAATCACTTAGAAATTCTGTTGTTTCACTGATTCCATTGACTCCAGAAGTGGGTGCTGAAGGGGCTTTGACTGGCTCTGTATCCATTAGAGCCCCACATTTGTTCTGGATTGGAATGCCGACACTGATTAACTCGATGCTAAACACTGAGGAGAAGAGGAAGAAGATGAGTGATACAATGAGGGTGGCTTATGATGAAGCTCTCCGCAGAAGCAAGCTTCTGCGGTCGTCTGGTGGGCCTCTGTTGTTGATTGATATTGAAACTTTGAGTTGGAATTGTGGGGTTCGATGTAGTGTTGATGGGATGCATTATGATGGGGTTGTTTATGAAGCTGCCATTCATGTAATGCTTAATGCTTTGCTTATTGAATCTCATCAGAAGCTGTGAAGGAAGGAGGTTGAGGCAGGCTCCATTGATGATGCTTGTAGAAGAGCTCGTTTTTTCAGGATTCTCTAACACTTAGTTCATAAGATGAGAGGTGAATTCTATCCTTTTTTTTTTGGCTTTCTTGGTTTTCTGAGTGAGTCCCATTATTCTTTGATCTTTTCCTCTTCCCTCTGGTTAAGGTAATAACTCATAGAATCTCAGTTCATGAATCACAGGCTGCAACGTTTATATTGTATAGCTTTGGAATTGGATCATCATTCATAAATTCTTTAGGAATGTTTGATTGATAAAGTCTATAGGCTGCCAAAGTCAGGATGGTTTTGATTCAATCCACCATTTTCTTTGGGGGTTTCTATTTGTTAGAGAATTGTATATATCTGGACAAGATGTGACATTTTTTTTTTTTTCCTTCAATCAATAAACTACACTTGTTTATATAGATTTCATATTTATGCTGTTGAGATGAAGATTGTTATCTGTTCATCTCATGGGGGCACATGGGCTGCTGCTCAATTGAGCACATGGCAGCCGAGCAAAACGAACAGTTACAATAGCTACAATTAGTGTTGTGAGATCCCATATTGGTTGGAGAGGAAAACGAAACATTTTTTATAAGGGTGTAGAAAGTTCTCCCTAGAAGACAACATTTTAAAACCGTGAGGCTGATAGTGATACGTAACAGGCTAAAGTAGACAATATCTACTGTAGTGAGTTTGAACTGTTACAAATGAAATCAAAACCAGGCACTGAACGGTGTTCCAGCGCAAGGGGAGTGATTTTGAGATCTCACATTGGTTGGAGAGGAGAAAGAAGCACTCCTACAAGGGTGTGGAAACTCTCCCTAGAAGACGCGTTTTAAAACCATGAGGCTGACGACGATACATAACGGATCAAATTGGACAATATCTATTAGCAGTAGGCTTGAGCTGAAGTGATGATCATATTCATGAATATACCTACGTGTAGATCATCTAATGGGAGAACAATTGATCTATTATGTACGAGACTTGAGATTGAGAGGGATTCTGTGCTGTTGGTGGATCTGCTGCCACAGGGGTTGCCATTAAGAGAGGAGTCCAAGGGTTGAAGCTTGGCGGTAAAAGTAGAGGCAATGGGTGACCACTGAAAGGACGCCAGAGGGGTCCAAGGAGGGGAACTAAAGGATAAGAGATAGACATGTGAGAAGAGGATAGAAAATGAATGGTTTCCATGATATACATCAAAGCATAGGGAGACAAAAATAAAATGTTTCACAGTATAAGAACCCAAACTAAATAAATTTAGTAGTATTATTTTGTGATAGTCTGAAAAGGATTTATAACTGTTATTGACCTGGTCCACGAGTCAAAACGCTAATCATGAATCGACCGCTTATAAGATCTATAGAGAGTTCAACATGGTGACATAAATCACTCAATGTTAACATTCATCTCGACACCAATCACTCAATTTAAACATTCATCATAACACAATGTTACAACATTTGTCGTGATCTAATAACTTCTTTTCATAAAATATGTCAAGTAGTTTCTTTGAATGTAAAAGAGATAGGTCTTGAGAGTTAGAACCTGGTAATCACAGCCAACCAGATCAAGAAGATAGAGAGCAAGTAGTTCTGGTGCAGTAACTTATGCAATCAACCAACGCCTTCTTGTACAAGATCCTCCACTGCACTGCCAGTTTCCATCTCTCCAGAGAACGTTTAATTTTCCCAGTTAACTGTAACTCAGTTTCCTCTCTATTCACCAGGCCATTGGTCTCCAAGAAAGCACAAAACTCGCCTCCGACAGTCGATAGCATCTTCCCGAGCTCCCTTGGTACCTGCAAATCCTGGATTTTGCAGATGTTGCACAAAAGCTGATTGTCTTCTTCAACCGACGTTGGCAGATTGTTTAAAACAGCATGGCAGTTCTTTGATAACCATTGCATGACTAATACTTCATTCTTGACCGAGAGTTGAGACCCGGCATAAGCAAGATGCCCGACACCTCTACGCTTGTTCGGGTGGGTTGCCCATAATCGCAGAGCAGAAAGTAGAGCAAAAGATGGGTTTCCATTTTGGTGAATAAAAAGAGACTCCTTAGGCCAAGAACTGGAACTATAAATGTCATGTTCCAAAGGAATGAAAACTCTGTCATTTGGATTTTCCTGAAGAAGAAACCCATAATATTGAAGAAGCTCTAAGTTTGAGTATGTACCATAGCTTAAAAGAACCTGCATCAAACAATAGAAAGATTTCAACTCCACTTCTTATATGGGTGCAAAATATTAAATGACATCAAGAAAATATAAAATACCTGCTCTCCTCTTTTATAACTTTCCCGGGCATAGAAGCAATATGCAGAAACATTTTCCTCAAATCCACCATCTGTCAAAGCCCGCTGAGTATCTTGTTCGTCTTTGTGTAACCCATCAGTAGTTATGTTTCCATTCAAAGAAGCATGTTGGGAAAAGGATGAAACATCGATAATATCAAAGGACTCCGCCTCAGGTGCAGCATAATTAAACAGGTCACCAACTGGACATAAACATCCGGCCTCATCCCATGGTACATACAATGCCCTAGATGATATCTCTCAAAGGAAACATACATTTTTAGTATTGAACTACTAAACGTAGAAAGAAGTTGAACAAACTGAGATTAAGATTGAAAAAATTTACAAAGGACCAAAACATTCTCATGTTTAGTGAGTCATCGAATAATGTACAAGACAGGACAATACTAAAACCTCCACAAGAAGGGCTAATAGAAAATTACAAAACAAGCTCTCAACAACTGGCATTCATAAAAAAGAGGATGAATTCTATTCTATGGCAACAAAAAGCTATGGGAAACGGGATGTGAATACTAAATTCACTCGTACTTGAATGAACGTCCTAGTATGCTTATTGTTCGAGCTTATTCAAAAGCCTTTGTGCAAGCTTCCGCTTCATAAGTCGGAAGAAAAAGAGTGAACTAATAGAGGCAGGGTGGCACCATTAGATAGAATAGGATTCTTAATGATACTTACAGGCTGGTAATGGGTAATGGAAGGACATATAATCAGCAAATGGGTGTCATTTGGTGGTTTTTTCTTCTATAAGAAAAGCATATTTGCACTGACCTTGGACAGTTGTTTTGCATAATTTACCCACACGAGACCTCCAGCAAAACCACGTTTAAATGATGCATTAAAATTTTCACGAAACAAAAATGAAGAACGATAAAAAAAAAAAACAAAAAACAAAAAACTTGAAATCTTAGAAGAAAATGTGGTGGGTTTGACTACTCTGTATAAATCTAGGTCTTATCTAACGATGCAGTACATTCTTATAGCATGAATCCAGTGTGCTTACAGTTGCAGAGGCCCAGAGCCATGCCTTGAATGTTTGGAGTTGGTTTTTAATATTAGATTCTTCCATTAGTCCTTTAACTCCTCTCCACTCCGCACGAGACTTCGAAGCAGCCTTCTCTGCTTCCCAGAGAGCATAATCCACCTGTTAATAGACTTTAACTCTTCATTATAAAAAAAAGTCGAAAACAAATGTAAAAAATCATTATTGAATATGATTCATGAACACGAATATAATCCTAAGAAATAAATAAATAAATAAAAAAAGCCACAAAACGAAAACTGAACCTGCAGGGCTTGCTTTTCAAATTCTCCAAAAGTTTCCAGTGTTTCGTAAGTTGTGGGCAAATGCTTGAAGTAAGGGAACCACCAAGAACTGCTTCCTTTACCAATCTCGTAGAGTAAACAGAAGGTCAACTTCTGCATTTGAATTTGGGGGGGAATTAATATTAGTAAACCTTTAGAACATTCTAATAAGGGAAAATGAGTAATGTCTCAGATAAACACACCAAAAATATTTTAGATAAACAACTTTAAATTTAAAAGAGAATTAAATTAAGTTAAATCCCAAAGATCTTTGTCGCAGTTGCACTAAGGTAAGAACTAGTAAACATTAACATAGAATGGAATTGAAAACATTTTTAAATATACCTATGGCCATTCATGTATAAAGGAAATTTGAATAACACCCCTTCTCTATTTCCATTTCAAGGGACAGGCATGCTTGTAATTCTTAAAGTTTCTTCCCAGGTCTCTCTTTCTTTGAAATGAAATCACTTGTCAAAACCTAGCTCATTAGGCACATGAAGGTGCTTCAGGTATCTGATGGCTCAAATGGCACCACCATCCAATCAAATATGCCTTCACTAGTAATGAAAGCCATCACCTATTTATACCCAGAACAAAAGTGAATCAAACGGTATCTATTTGACCATTTTCAAATCTACCTTGAGAAGGCCTTGGCACCTTCTCTTTCATCTAACAAATCTAATAACGGAGGGATTAGGAACGTACATTTCATTGTAATTTGGTTTATGCTTGTGCTATCCATGCAATTGCGCTAAGTTTCATCCAGGTCCGAGATTGCACAAGGGTTCAACCTTGGCCTTTTGTCCTTTATTTGTTACTCATTAGGACTTATTTAATAGTAGGCCAGGTGCAATAAGGCAGAGCCAGAAATTAAGCTAGAAATTCCATAAGAAAATGTAGTTCTTTTGGTTCTAACTTTTTCCCGGTCTCTTTTCGCCTTTGCGTAATTACCAACACTTAAACAAAATCTTCTCCACAATTGAGTGTGAAAAGCTGTTTCTCCACTTCTCAATTCCTACCCCAGCTTCTATGGGCTATAGGGTGAGGTTAGAATGTAGTTATAAAGCTACAATATTCAATTCCCAACGTCTATAAGAACATTACGAATCTATCCACTGATCGGACACGGAGCATCTTTGAGGATTCTTTGTACTGAACAAGATGGTTGTTTCCCCCTCATCACGTTTGCCCACACCTAAAATATTTTCCGAAGGTACCTGTTTCAAGATTATTGGACTTCCTTCAAGTAAGGTTTCTCTACCCTTAGCTCCTGATACGTTACTGTTTGGGCCATTGGGGGATTTCCTTTAAATCCTTGATTATTGAAGGTAGGACTCCCAATTTGGAAATTCTTTGATCATCCATTACTCCCCCTGTGTTTAGATGACTGATTCTTCTAGAAACTCTACTAGATGTTTTTCAATCTTATGAGTCAGGTTTGCATCAGTTAAATTTGTGATAGGATGGAGGTCTTATCTTGAATACTCAACCTTAATCCTAAAAATATATAGGGAAATTCGTTGATTCTCATCAGCCTCTGTACAAACACCAACAGGAATCACTGTCTACAGTATAATGATCACACTCTTGTATAACTGTTGCACATACTAATAGGCAGCTTACCAACTGTACTAGGATTGGGAACAATTTGTGTTCAAGACTAAACTATACGTATTCTTAACATCAAAAGGCCTTTTTTGATATGTTTAATGTACCATGTATTTGTAGGGTTTCAAACTTTTATTTTGCACCTTTTTCTCACAAAAGTTCGCGCTAATTATGCATAAGTGATGTATAAAGAAGAGGAAAAGTCCATGTTAGCGAAGGAAGAACCTGAGTGGAAGAAAGAGATGGGTATCTCTTCAGAGCCGTGGAGAGCTTCTCATCTTGCAACGACAAACTTTGGGCAGTCAACAAGACAGATTTTGGAACTTTTAGCACTAATTCTCCTTTGGTAAGATGACGAACAGCCCCCAAACCTCTCCTGAAGCAAAACTTCCCTCAAAATTGAATACATACAGTTAAAGAAAGAAAAAGAGTGATATAACTCGAAAGCAAGAAATCAGAGCATACCCGCCTGCATCAGGGAAGAAACAGACGCATAAAGAACGACCCAAACAAGAATGTGAACTCTGTTTGTCGCCAGAATCTGAAATTCCGTGATCCGCCGCCCATCTCAGCAGGCTTTCAAAACTTTCTTCGGTTCCCATTTCATAAACCCACCATCAAAACCTCTGCCCTCCCTTACACACCAGGTTTAAGCCTCTGCTTCTTCAACATTTTGTCGAGGTATTAATTTTGGGAAAAATATGTACGGCGACGTCGCCATGGATGAGTATTTATGGAAAAATACTTTCAAAATATTAAAAAAAGTTTAAAATAATCAACATTTTACACTCTGTTGATAAATTAAAATCTTTATTATTTATATTATATTCAAAATTAATTGATTGTTTACGATATAATAAAAATATCGATTTATCTCTTATATTTATATCAAATTCATTGACATGTAAAAATATCGATCCACATGTAAAAATAAAAATTCCTAGTAAATATTATTTTTTCAATCACAAAAATTACAGTTTTAGTTTGTGGTTGCACCATTTTAATAGTAATTTGTATCTTTATTCCTTGAGTTACTTCCTTGATTATAATAGGGCGTTTGAAAATTTTGAAAGAAGAAAACAAGTGTTACGGATTTGTTTAAGCAACTTGTTCAGATAAATTTAGGAGTTTAACATGTAAAATTGAGCATAAAAGTATATGATATGTTATAGTTTGACTGGTAAGTATGTCCTAATTTTCCCGAGAAGCCCTAAACTATGTAATGAATTGGAAAAAATTAAGGTACAGAACACTTATTTTGTAGCAATTAGAGTTTCCTTCTAGGCTTTGTTGGTTCAGTTTGGTAAGGATATTTTGTGAGAGGACTATCACGAGTTTATTAGTCACTGTCAAGATAAGAGCAATGGTCCACATGGATATCAGTTGTTAGCAAGCACGGCTGCTCTCCTCTTGATTATATGAGGACTCAGTCATGAACCAATCTTTAATAGTAAACCATCTAGATTAATAGGGTTATATACATCCCAAAACTTGTAGTTACAGGATGCCCTACGTGATATGAGAGTTGACAGGTAAAGTCACTTTTTGCATGTAAATGATGAAATTCTACGTGACAAACGCATGGGATCACTCGCTTTTATGTACAAGACTCCACTAGGGACCTACCATAATAGTTCAAGGTCACCCATTGCATACATGATGTGATTCTACTATAGCCTTGCTTTAAAGATTGCTAACTTACTCCTTACATGTACAGCATACAATTCTACTAGGGTTGGGTTTGAACGGTTACAAGGTCAGTTGTAGCATTAGAAACACCTTCAGTGCATGTGAAAGCTGATTGAGAAGATTGCCGAGGCATCAAATATAGCATCAAATATAGCATCAATAATCTTACAAAAGCAAGCAAAATCTCAACAGCGTTCCATTGAAAATAAGGTATATGGAAGAATGGATTTCATTTAAAAGGTGAAATGAATCGTATATACAATATCCGACATATACAAATTCTCATTCCTTCCCAGTCCTGAAAGTGCATTAGTTGTGAGACGTTACGTTACACCTCTCAGTAAATCGTCATCCGGTACGCTCCGACCGTTCGTGAAAAAACTGCATGAGCCTCTGGGGGGAAAAGGGAGGAACGGAAGAGAGTTTAAGGGAAGACAGAAACCTATTGGTGGTTAAAGAGTGTCAAAATTTGGGCCTTTTCAATCATCTCCCACTTTATATACACTTTGTACATGGCGTGTGCACAAGAACTTCAGCCATTGAGCTTTGCTAAGAACTGGCTAAGACTGTACTCTTCAGTGTACTGAGATTGGTCCCAAAGTTCCTCCAGTCCTCCAAGAATAGCTTTCAGACCCTTCTTTCCACCCATTGCTTTTACCTCTCCATCAAAGTTCTCATCTGACTGCTTCGATGATGTCGACGTCGCTCCCTACATTTTATGAACCAAGTTAATCAACAGTTATCAATCCCAGAGAGAAACAGGCTTAATATGTTGAATCTGCAGTTAAAGAATGAATTCATAGGTATGAACAATGAATGCAGTAATACCTTTCTGGAGGTTTCAGCAGATGTGAAAAGATCAAGCAATTGATCAGTATTCATGGTTTTCATACTGGCATTTTCAGAATTGATGACAGCGTTAGCAACTGAAACTTTAAACTTTTGAAGGCTCATAACTTTTTCTTCTACTGTTCCGCGCATTATGAGTCGATGGACGTTTACAACCTTCCGCTGGCCTAACCTGTGGGCTCTGTCCATTGCCTGCAAAAATAATTACATCAATCAACACAAAGAATGCACCCATTTAATGGATAAAGAATTTCATCAACAATGAGAACAAATATTTTTTTAAAATTAAATTAGAATCCTGCAAAACGTTCCCTACAAATGAGTAATAATCTCCCATCAAAAGTACTGTAATTAAGCACATACACACAGATGATTACCTGATGATCTCGCATTGGATTCCAATCATGCTCCATGAAAACAAGGGTGTCAGCGGATGTCAGATTCAAACCAAGACCACCCACTGTTAATGTGAATTTGTTAGCATATGCAATCCGATAAGCTAAATTGTGAAAAGATAAAGTGAGGAGAATAAGAATCAACCATGTGTTGTAAGGAGCAAAGCATCGATGGTAGGATCAGAATTGAAGGCCTTAACAATGTCAAAACGTTTCTCCGGCTCAACAGATCCATCCAGTCGCAAGTACGTAACACTGCTTTCAAAAGAGAAGGAATTGAAGGGCATCAGAAGAATATAATATATAACTAAGACTGGCAAGCCTTCTTCGTTGTGCCTCTGTGCATTTTGATTTTGATTCATGTTATTCGAAGGAGAACTCCAGAAACATAATTGGGATGCTAATGGAACTAGTCTGAGCTACAATAATACCATTTGAAGAGGTAATGGCCAAGAGATTGCTGAGTCAGAAATGCAAGAAAAGATTCTTTCATAAGAGAAGACAGGCACGGGTTATGCACTCAGCGTGCTAGTTGACCATAAAGGCACAAAGAATAAAAATAGTCTGACGCTAAAGCCAGCTGTTGTTATAATTTTAATGCATTCCATTACTATAGAGAACACAAAACTAATCACAAAAACAAACTAACTTCTTTGATGAATGCAAAAAAAGATGGTATACTAACTTCTTCATGTGAGCGTGGAATAAATCTCTTTCAATAATGTCCAATAAGGCCTGCAGAAAGATCTCAGATATTAAATTATCGCCCAGTGAAAAACAGAAGCTCAAATTAATGAATAAACAATCAATATCAAGCAATTTACTTTATGTTGTGCAAATATCAAGACTCTGTGCTGGCCAAAGCTGCCAGCCCCATCAGAACTCAAAGTATCAACACCAATTCCGCACTCCTCAAGAATTTCCCGGAGAGCAACTAATTTAGGAGAGTGGTACAGTTTATGAAGTTCAGAAACTAAGTCAGAACAATCGGGTATGAGCTCTGTCAGGAGGCACTTCATTGAATCTGTCATTTTTTCTCCAGTGACAAGCAAAGGATGACTACAAAGTTTAAGCAAATATTGAAGTGCCTGAGACAGAAAAACAATATATGCATCAGGGACACAAAGTTGAAAACAAGAATAGAAATAAAGAGCATACCTGAAATATATGTGAAGATGCTTTTGTTGAAACACTGCTTTCCTGTGGTACATCTGATTCATTTGATTTGACTATACTTGATATTTCCTGTCTAACATGAGAACCAGAGAACCTTTCATATAATTTTAGTTGTACAGGGCTCAAGTCACAGTATCTGTCTTGAATGATTTTTTCTGGCAGATCAGACAGCACTTCATCTTTAGTTCGTCGAAGAAGGAAAGGCATGACCTATAGAAATAAGTATAGAAATCATAAGGGCGATTATCTAATATGCGTGTAACACAAGAAACAGAAAAGACAAACCTGCTTGTGCAATGCTTCCATGGCGAGTGCCCCAGCTTCTGCATCCCTAGCAGAACATTTAGAATCTCTAGCTGCTAGTAGTGGTTTTCCATAAGTTGATTGAAACTGCATGCAGAGAAAAATTACCAAATTTTGTGCAGGTGGCAGAGGTGAAAAGCAACTAGAATAAGAGCGCATTTGAGATTTTCGGTTAGTGAAAAGGGTTTTTTCTGATGGATAGGAGTAAGGGTAGTTCACCAATTAGACAAAAAATGTCATCGTCGATGGAAACTAGAAGAAGTTTATGTAGATACCTACCAGCATGGAATGGACAAAAACCACTAACAAAGTATGCAGACAGAAAAATTCTATTATGGCCTAAAACAATCTCCTAGAGCCTGGTTTGAAAATTTTACAAAAGTATAAATGTAATGTCGATCTGATCACACTATTTTTTATCAAACATCCTTGCAAAGGGAAAATAGCGATTAATATTATCTATATGGATGACATTATCCTTGCAGCCTACAGGAGACCATGAAGAAGTAAGAAATCTTCGTGTATCTCTCAAAGAAAATGTACCATCAATCTTTTAAAGAAAACAAGTAAGCTTGGATGTAAACTCTCTATGCTCCCATTGATCCTAATAACCACATGGGCAAAGAAAACACATTGACTGATAAGGAACAATATAATCGACGGGTTGGAAAACTGATTAACCAAACTCAAACTGAGGTTTGAAAATCATTTTATGAACAACACTACCGAGAAAAATATACAAATTGTTTACAGGATTCTCGTATACTTGCAAGGAACTCGTAGAGGGGAATTGTACTTCAAGAAATCCAGGAATGAAATCTTCCCAAATGCCGTTTGGGCAAGCTCAAAAACTGAAACAAGATCAACTACAGGATATTGTGCCTCTGTTCGGGAAATCTTAGTCACTTGGTGAGTTAAAAAGAAATCGGTCATGTCTAGAAGTGACGCTGAACAAGAATTGAGAGCGCCTGCTCAAGGAATATGAAGAAATATGACTCAAAAGCATCCTATTACAACTAAGAATCACTTCAGAAGAACCAAATCTACTATACGCATTGCCAAAAACCATATCCATCATGATTGCATAAATCATGTAAAAATTGATTCAGTTCATCAAACAAAAACTTAAAAACAAAAGCTTCTCGCTTAATTACATATCCACCAAGATACAGATTGCAGACATTCTTACAAATGCCATATTCAAGAGAGCTTTTGAAGTCTAAAAGACCAAGCTGGACTTATTCAACATACACAATCCTGCTTTAGAGGAGTGTTGTAAATAGAAAAGGTCTCAATTATTTTCTTTTTGAAATTTCTTGTTATATTCCTTTCATTCTTTCCCTTCTTTTTGCTACCGTTGGTGTATTACCTTTTTTGGAAAATTCTCTCCCTTCAAAGGTTTATTATGTCATATTATTGACAAAATTTACTCTCACGGTCCTGTTTGAAGATTTTTTGTGGGCAAAGATAACATTCTTGTTTTTCATATTCTTCAATTTGCAAACAAAAATATCTATAAAACCAGAGCATTACATGGCAATAACAAAAATAAACAAAATTTGAATGATCGAAAATCGTATCTATAGGGAGTCATTACCTGTCTCTCTGTTCCAAGAAAACCGGGCATTAGAAAATCAAAAAGTGACCACAAGTCCATGACGTTGTTCTGCCACAGAAGTTTGAGAATTTTATCAGATAAAAAACAACAAAACACTAATTTGATTATTGTAAATTAATAATTTTGATAGGACAGACTAACCTGAATTGGGGTTCCACTTAGTACCAGACGATTTTGAGATCTCAATTGCTTTACAGCAAGGGTTATTTTGGACTTTGCATTCCTTATAATATGTCCTTCGTCTAGTATGCAATAGTTCCAGTGAAATTGTGAAAGATACTCAACATCCTTACGCACCACATCATATGACGTTATGATGACATTATACTTGTTGAAACAATCTCGAAGAGATGCCCGTTCCTGTACTGAACCAACATATTGGAGCGTAGAAAGTATGGAGACATCAACATACTTCTCTATTTCAAAGGCCCAGTGTCCAACTAGTGTTGATGGACAAATTATCAAAGATGGTGGAATATCTTCTTTATTATTTAAGGTGAGGCGTTCAACTATGTCACATGCCACAATTGCCGATGCCTGAAGTGTTTTACCAAGACCCATGTCATCACACAGGATTCCATGAAGTTTGAAACGTTTTAAGAATGCCAACCAATTTATCCCTTCTTGCTGATACCTAAAAGCAAAAAAAAAATTCCAGAGCGCGAAAGAAATAAGAACCAGAAAATACATTTATTAGTCCTAACTTCGTAAATAACTATAGTAAACTACTGTTAGAAATCTACATCATTGTAATGAAGGGAAGTTGCCAGTTTATCAATCAATCAATTCGTGACAGGCAATGAAACATTTAGATTCAGAAAAGTTTGATGGAAAACTGAAATGCTAATTGCTAGGTATATAACAGAAGTGTTAGAAGTCAACCACATTGGGGTTTATGAAATTTTCCCCGGTGAAACATTGCAGTATGCAATTGTTACTTTCCATTTAACGTAAAACTTTTCAAGTTTACCTTCTCAATGTCATCTTCAGTTCAGTACAGAGTTTGTAATCTTCAATGTGGGAGTTATCAAGTAGTTGTTCCAGAAATTGCGCGTCTTCCTTATTTTTAGAAAAAGCTTCACTGAGTCCAACAGGTGGTGGAAGACCACGTGCTAATGGAAGAAGAGGCACCAAAGCAGCAAAACTGTGGGTCACAGATCGTCTAACAGACTGATCACAATCACTCATACACCTTAAAAGTGGAACCACCAATAAAGGAGCATAAGACACCAGCTCTACACCCATTCCCTGAACAAGCAAGCTAATAAGCATGCCAGCACCTTGTCTTGAATTTACGGAATTCATATCTTCTAACATAGGAATGGCATTTTGTATCACAGCCCCCATGACATCGATGGTCAATGACTTGGCCATGGAAGTGATGCATCTAGAAGCTGCTAATCTAACAGCTACATGAGAGTGCCGAATACATCCAAAAATGCAGGGAAGTAGGGTAAGTAGTCTTGGTTTCAACTTCTCATTGAGCATTGGAGCAATAGATCGTACCACCTGCATATCCAAAATAATATACTCACTGATAAAATCCAAAAACAAAGGTCTAAGTTCTTAACCTTATCATCCTTCAGAAAAACCTGAAGTTATCTACTGCATTAACACACTGAAATAATAAAGTAAATAATTTCTGCGAGCTGTAATAAAATGGTTAAATAATAGAAAATACCTAGACAAGTACAAAAATTTCATTTTGAAGAAGAGTAGACTTTCATCAATCATTAGGGAATTAGTTGAGTTTTAAGAGTAACCTGGATGTTATTTATCAAGGTCTGAGGATCCTTCACAGATTCAATGGTGTGCATTATTTTCTGTTCATCTTCAGCAGTAACATTTTCAGTAGTAGTAGGCAACAATATTTCTGTAAGACAATCCCAAAGCTTCGGAAGCTTCCCAAATAATGCATCCCCAAGCTTCTCACAGAGACACCTTAAAACAAGTTCAGAACCACGTCTGCTAATAAAACCCTCAATTCTTGATCGATCATCGGTACCAGACAGTGTATGAACTTTTGTTCTTGATTTTCTCGTACTAGTCCCAGAAGAAAGAATATCTTGCTCATCAATTACCTCCATGGAGCAAATAACTGCAGCTTGAGGTGTTTCAGAAGCGTCCATGCAGGTCAAAGTACAAATATTTTTTATCAACTTATCATTTGGCCCAGGTTTACGTAGAACACACTGACAAATTAACTCTGCTAGTGCGTCTGCTGCTTTTTGTTGTAGTATTTCCTCCTTCAAGTAATTCAAAATGATATATTGTGATATCTATTCATAATATATGTCTCTGGGTGCTATGTTTTTACATCAGGAAATATTTACCTGCTCTCTTTTTATGGAAGCCATCAAAGGCAAAATAATTGGATTAAGTCTGGTTGGAAGCTCAGACATCCAAACAACTGCAGCAGCAACCATTGCAGAGACCGAGATATGCAAATTACCCTGGGAATTTTCCGAAACAGGAAAATGGAATGTTGAGAAAGATTAATTAGAAGAACAAAAATCTATCCAAGCCCTAATCATGAAGTGGCATGATGAACACCATTAGCTGAATATCATAGCACAGTTCAGAAAAACCCTCCCGACAATGATGAAAAAGAATTAGTTCAAGTGGCAAAAATTCAATGTGTGTACTTGCTCCTAATATATCATGGTTCGATTACCCTCGTTTATGATGGAAACTTCACCTATAATTCATTGCATTGTAATGTGTAAAATGGAGAGAAAAGCAACATCATAAAAATTCCAAGATCAATAGGACAAAATGCAGCTATAAAATTCAAAATCTATAAATACCTGAACACACTTCAAATACCCTGAAGTTGTCAAAAGACGTTGTTTCAATGACTCTATATCATCAATACCCTGCCTGCCCTCCAACCCATTTCCATCAATATCTCCAAGGGGTGTTGGAATTTTCGAAGCAAAATTAATTGCTTCATCAGCAGTCAGGTTCTCCAAGTCAATCTGGTTACCCGAAAAGAATTCCTTCAACATCCCAGATGACTCGATGGCCCGTACTAATTGTGTAGCCTCGCCACGCATCTTAGAATATGTCCTTGAAAGTTCAGAGTAAGGAAGTAGTGAATCCTTCGTAGGAAATGCAGGATCAGAGCACGTTAATAGATCCAACAACCTTTCTCTTAAATAATTGGGCAGCCAAGAAATAACTCCATGATCTAGAGAGTTCTTCTCTTGGTTCCTTATCTCTTTGAACCAAGAAATAAGGACAATGGAGGCTACCTAATGGGATGTGAGCAATCAGATAAATTTTTTATGCGGAAGGGCAGAAACAAGGAAGGAAAAACTGAGATCAAAACTCTTAAAGTACCTGCCGCTGGACTCCAGATGAGGATTTAAAAGCATTCCATAATGGACCAATTACATCTTGCAAAGATCCCTCATTCAGCTTAGAAGCAAAAATTCCCAAGGCTGTTGCAGTGACAACTCGGGTATGAGTCACTGAGATATCCGCATCAGCACCGACAATGATCTTAGAAAAACTGGACGAAGAATCTCCATTTCTTTCATGTGAAATAGTTACCTTTGCCAACTCCATGCCAACTCCGCTGGAAGACTCATTTTCAAGTTTTACAGCTCTCATTTTAGCAGCAGCCCTAAAATGACTTCTTCTAGGAAGCGCTACCGGCCAAAATAATTTTGAACTGTCAAATGCAGAACCATATGAAGTTGTTGCAAGCTCCAACCAGGATGAAACATATGACCTTGCCACAAGTTCCAATTCCTTCACTTGAGACTAATACCAGGAAAATAAAAGTACTGTCACCAGATCTAAATTTTGTACAATCAAGGATCAAAAACACATTGGAAAGCTTTCAAGATAAAAAGGGGATGAGAAATTGCCTTTATACAAACAAGAAAAGGAAAAATAATTGGAAAGCTTCAAAAGATTGATCATCTACAATACAAGGGGGCAAAAACAACGCCAAAATCTATGGACTAAAACATTTGTTGACCAACGAAAAAGCATGAAAAAGAAGATACAAGAGTAACCAAGGGCCATAGCAAATTAAAAATGCACGCTCCAATTGACTATAACGAAGGAGCACAAAATCACCAAAAGTTGATCTAAAAAACTCCACTTAAGGACAGAATCCCAATAATGTCACAAATTCCAATAAATTCCTTGAACAGTTTTCCTCTTCTAAACCAAATTTCTCATGACCAACATTGATAACTTCAGTGAAACCCGCTAAAGAACTCTTTCAAAGGAACTAGATGTGTGTGTTGTGTGTGGGTGTTTCTTTCTTTCTGTCTGTCTGTCTTTTTAATGGAAAAGGGAGATGGGATTTGTTTGATTGGAGGAAGTATATGCCAAGAATTAGGAAAGGATAACACCTCATTAGTTAAATTTAGGGCTATATACCAACAACTACAACTAGCTTTACGTTTTGTAGACTTGCATAAACGCATACAAAAATGTATATAGCATAGACACACGTAAACAAATGCAACAATTACAAATAAAACCATGAGAAATAAAGAGCCACTTCCAATTATTTGGGACTAGAAGATTAGTTGGATACAAAGAAAAAACATAAGATTACTAGGGTAGAACCAAGTCCAGCCGGCAATAAATCCACAATGGAGTTTATTACAATCACAAACTTACGTAATTTTTTCATTGTAAGAGACTATGCTACACGTCATTTACATTATAGACTCTATAAGGATAAAGAAAAGAAGACATAAGAAGTCAATTATCATGTAATTAGTAATTCATGATTCGAGTGAAATTATGATTTTAAATCACTTCAAAAATGAAAAATCATAAAAACTAACAATAGTAATAAACTAAAGAAAAAGTAAGAACCTGGAGGAGGAGCCTCCAAACTCGCTCTGAGCACTCCAAAATATCATCATTTGATTCTAGAAGCAAATTCTGAAACACAATCCTAAGGGTGTCACCTAAAATGGTTGTCGGCCAAATGGAAGTAGAAGGCACAGAAATTATTTGTTTCAATCCTGCTTCTAGCAACCGTTCCTGTACAGATGAATATTTATTGATGAAAGAAATGAAATTATTATAATACAACAACGTGTGAAATAATAAAATTGTACTAAACTATTTACAAATCTTCCATGGAAAATATTTAGAGAGTAAACATCAGAGAAAGTGTACCAAAGTGCGGATAGCTGAATAACGAACTGATGTGATACTGTGCCTCATAAATGGCCATAATCTCGGCGCCAATGATGCGAATGCATATGGATTTTCCTGCGAACGTATTCCTTCTGGGGGATCATGCACATGAATAGCTCCATTTAGATCAAACTCTTGGGTCTCTCTTAAAGTTAACGCCTCAAACATCTTTGGAATCATCTCTTTCTGGGAATAGATTTCTGCCAATAGATTCATTACACTGCATAATAAATAGAAAGCCATAAGACAATTATTGATGGGATGACAAGGATAAATTATAGCATAAAAGTCACTTCAAATGAATTGAATCATATCAAAACGAATAAATTCATCATGCATTTTCGTCTTTCAGAGTCAACAACTATTATCATAATCCCACCCAACAACTAAATTAACAATAGTGACAATCACTTTATAAGAAAAAAAACATGGAAAAGATTTGTGCAAGTTCACCATCAAGAAGGGGTATATTCAACTCAAAGCAATGAATATTGAATGTAGCAAGCACAGCATAAGATTGGAAAGCAAAGACCAAGAAGTTAAAAGTTGGAGGGGTGATTCCGTTGTAATGTGTCTTGAAAATCAGAAATGATTCATTACAAGAATTGCAAAGAGGATGCCCAAGAAGCTGACTCATTTCCACGACGAAAAAGAATCTTCATAACTTGGCTTCAAAAGTTCTCTTACATTCACATCCAAATTACCCACAATGCAGCGAGTATGACATGCACCCACAAAGATCCTTTGCTCAGATACTCTTCTTCTAAACAATCCACAACCAACACATCAAGCAACATGATTGTGTATCACTCCAGTGACCCAAACTCTCAAGTCTTTGCCCTTAATATCTCCCCATAGTGACCAAAACTCTCAATTTTGAAACAAGATGAACGAGTACAGCTACAATAAGGAAAAAAAAACCAATAGTTTTTTTTTTTTTTTCCAAACAAAATCATAAATGTGCAAAAAGTACAAAAGATGGCAGGAAGGATAAGATACTCCCCCAGGCCTCAGCCAGGAAAGTCAAAAAGTAGGCTTCTAATTGCACAATTGGTGAACAAGCTTATTCAAAAGAATAACATCTTTTAAATCGCATGAATTCTACCAACACAGACATGGGCCTTATGTCTAACCGTTACCTGCTGGTGGATGGACTTAGATCATCCAAATCAAGCAGGATGTCCCAGAGCAGCATCACAATTAAATGCAAGGTCTGACCCTTGAGAGAAACAATAGAAGAAGCAGCCGGAATTAAAGCATCAGCTGCAACTGCCTGAACGTCATCATCTGGGTCCTCAAGCCCTGCTTTACATGCAGGGAGAATGCGTGAAAGCAAATCATGAAGAAGTTCCTGGCACAAACAGAAAAGCAGTAAGATGACAGGTTGAAGCGTAAACAACAATACTAGAGCTCATAATATTACCATGAATAATATCTTTGTAACAAAAAATCTTCTTCTTAAAGAAATATCCTTTCATTAATAAAAAGAAAGGGCAAAAAGTCCTCATAAAGGCATCAAGATTACAAGATTTACACTTGACACAGATAACCTTTCTTCTGCTCCCCTTTCTCTTCTAGAATATGTTCATCTACGTCGGGTCGAAGATATATTCATTTTTTGTCACCCAAACCCTCAAAAAGGTTTTATGGTCGTGCTTTCCTTCTCTATTTGAGAAACTACCTTACAACTAAAGATCCTATTCTCCTTCTTGTCGAAGTTAAATATTCCCAAGAAGATTACATGAGGAAGAGCCAAAACTATGGACTGTACTTAAAACACTCATAGTTGTGACTGGGGCTGCACTAGTGCTTACTTTGCAAGGAAGCATATGAAGATTTTGACCATATCTGTGGAAATGCAAGGTTGCTTTATCAATTTGAATGCCTTTTTAGAGACCAAGTGTGTGCATGGCTTGACTCAGCAATTGTCGTAATATATTTTATTCCATCCAACCTTTCAAGATAAAAGGCATATTCTTTGACATGCTAATTTTATGCGGTTTTACAGAGAATTGGCAGGAAAGGAAAGAGAATTTTTAGACTTCCTTTCTTGGAATAATGCTGGCAGATCACTTCCTTGGTTGATTTGGACGGGAAAAAACACACCAGATACTCAGCTGATCCTTTTTGTCAAAATGTATAGTTCACAACCTCCTCTTGGAGTGCTACACATTCCTTTTTGTAACACTCAACGCATGCTCATCCATTTACATTGGATGCCCTTTATTAGGATCCTCCAATTAGGCTTGGAACCTCTCATCCCTAGGACCATTAGGTTGTATGTTTTTCTTTTGTTGATAATGAAGTTCTTCTGTCATCCAAAATATATATTGAAGCCCATCTAAGGATTTTTGAATTATCCTCCAAGTCTTAATTTTTTAAAATTGGAGCCTTTGTTTGATTTTGTAAGGTCCTTAGCTACTTCCAGCTTCTATGACTTATCTACGATGCAAGACAAAAAGAATCCCACAAGAGAAGTGTAACATAGACCATCACGTTATGATGCCAAGAGGAATGGCATCAAATACAAAGGACACAGGATCATACAGCAAGAGCTGCTCTTGAGATATGACTCCAATTATTCAAAGAAAGAACAAAGACAAGAAGCTCCAATAACTGAGCATGGGAGGGTGTAAATTGTGAGCTTACTCAATCTTAACGCGATATTAGACAAAGAAGAATATTTAGAACAGATAACAAATGTACACGACCTCTTTGATTACATGGGACCACATAAAGGAAAGAAACTTAAGTTGGTGGGACCACCAACTACAATCCAAACAAGGAGATTTGTCATTGGATTACAGGGGATGCATTCTTATTATTATTAGCTGCTCAATGATGCAATTGGGAATAATACTAGTCCCGTGCTGTCTCTCCCCTACAAAATCATAAGATCAACTTCAATGACTTTCTTAGATATCTTTCCTATACTTAAGCCCCTCTTTAACTTTTTAACTAAAGGTCAAGCTTCAAACCAAAAAATTAACCCTTATCTGACCTTTACCCTCAAGGTCATCCTTACATACATAAAGCATTCTGAGGTTTAAGGATTCTATTTAGATACAAATATACAATGACAATGACCGATACTAAATCATGAAACCCACACAATAGAAAAAGCTGCCAGACGTACAAGTAGTAATGAAAATATACCTTCCGTACAGCAACCAAATACTTTATGCCTAAAAGACTCCCATGACGAACTTCCCATTCCTGTCTGAACTGAATGGAGGAATAAAAGTAACGTTAAAACAACATACAGATGTTTTAGAGTTGGATTGTTTTACAAAATCGAGCATACTCCTAAGCAAGAATACCATATTTACAAAAATTGAACATGTACTTGAAACTTACCTGCATTTGCAGCAAGATATTTAGCGTTTCATTAACTAGTGAAGGATGCATGTACTTGAACACTGCACCCAATGCTTGAGCGCAGGTTTCACGCACAGGGGCTACGACTTGATCTGATACATAATCTCCAAAACTGCAAAATATATGGAAGAGAAAGAGAGAGAAAAAACAGCATCCCTCAGCAAATGGAAAATATTTGTCTCTAAACTCAAAAAATGCAAAGGACCCACAAAAAATGATAAGATAAACTTAGAAAATTATAGTCAAGTAAGCAATAAAAAGCCTACCGATCGAGAAGTAATATACACAACAGACGAATCGCACAGTCTTGAAGAAACTCAAAATTCTTCAGCCAAGAATGCCTAGTCAATTTAACCAAATTCCTCAGCTCGTGATTTTCAGAAAAGTTTGTGAGCATAGTAGTACCCTCTGAAGGTAATTTATTATCAGGGCACTCCTCGGCTGCTGCTTCAGATGTATCTTTATGCAAATAATATGAACCATTGGGATGATCCTCCACCTTTACAGAGCAAACATTAAATTGAGCTTCAGACTGATCATCAGGCAAAGGCCTATCATCATTTTCAACCTTCACACTTATCCCCAATTTAATATCCTCGTGGGCACAAACCATCAGATTGGCAGGTGGACATAAGGCGTCTTCAAACTTTGGTCTTTTCAATTTGAACTCAAATTCATCCTCCGTCAATTGCATATTTAAATCAATGTCCCTTTCTCGCTTTAGCTTATTTGGCATACTTCCATCTTCTAACGTGGTCAATGGAGAACTGTCCACGACCAAATCAGGCAATGGTACTCCAGCACAACCTCCTTGATGAGTTAAGATTTCTCTCAGGGCCATCACACTACCATGACGAACTTCCCAATCTGATATTTTAAAAAGGTTAAAAATAAACAAGGGAACTCAGGAAAACAGAAATTACTGTCAGTATATCCAACATTTAAAGTAATATGAAAATTCTTACTCGAATCAAACATATCAAGAAGAAGTTGCTCAACAAAATTATGGAAAGGCCATTGTCCATCACCATCATGATCACCAAAATCATCGTCATTATTTACACTCACAGCTGCCTGCAGATGGATCGCCAAAATTTATTTCACTTTCACTTCACATATAGAAGTTGCAATATAATCGACAGATGAATGGAAAGTTGATGATCAAAAAGAAAATTATAGGTAAGCAAACCAAAATTAACTAACTCAGTCAGAACAACCGAGCAGCCATCATATATTAAGAACTTTATATTACAGCTATCATCAAACCATGGAAGCACACAGTAATATTATCATAGGCATCACTAACTACCATTTTTTTTCATATAAGATACATCTCTTTTATTTTCACTCCGATAGCTTTGCAAAAGGGGAGGAAAATAGAAGAATATGGAGATAGATAAAGGAAAGAAAATATAACACGACTGCACAAAGTCATACCTCCTTCAAGTATTTTTACGTAGTCCCATTTTTCATAGAAAATGCAAGGTCATTTAAAATCACTACGTTTCCCTCAAATTATTTACACATTCCCCACATCAAAATCTTAGAAATGGCTGAGTGTCTAAGAGTACAACAAAAGAAATAGTGACATCAAGCAGAGAAGATAAGTCAAAATCCTTATATTTTTCCATTCATTAAATTTCGTAGAAAGATTCATTCACATCAACCATCCCCATAAAATTACTTTTTCATTAATGTATGCAATTTACAAAAGAATGGCAAAATCCAAAACGAAGGGGTCACAAAAGATTTCTCCAATTGGTCAAAAGTGTAGAGACTATAAGAGTTATAAAAAAGATATGCATTTATACCAAGAAATCGCTAGGAATAGAATTTGATCAAAATAACTTCCAATAGGACTTTCATTTTCTTTAAATAGACGACTGTTACATTCTTTCCAAGTTGTTCACAAAAAGTTCAAATAAGAAAAAGATGCATCCCAAGAACCTTCTTCCCATCAGAAAACAAACGTACTTTAAGAGTGTAAATAAGAAGATTGAGGTCATTAGGTAAGTTGTGAACCACTAAAGGTGGTAGATATCTACTTCCAAAATCTGACTGCATAATGACAAGTGATGAACAAATGGCTCTAGATTTCATGGGCTGTTCTACAAATTTGGCGGCAATGACGAAACAATGCTATGTAAGGTAAACGACACTGCATTGTGTCGTAGTGCTGTGCTAAGCAAGATATTTTTAGGCACAATAGTTTGGTAAGCAGTGTTTATAACTTTGCTTATTTAAGGAAAGTGGGCTTGACGAACGAGTTGTCTAGGATTCCCCCATTTCAAGGCCTTGAAAACATAGATTTGCAGGTAAGAGATCCACTGCTGGCCAGCATCCTCTTGTAACAGTATTAACTCCAGCAAATCATATAACTACATCTAAATACCAGAATAAGCATAGAAAACAAACAATACTGATACATGCATTTGACACAAGGAAAGAAGACTAATAAAAGTACAAGAAGCCTCAAAGAACCAAAAAAAAAAGTATTTATCCGGACCTGAGCCCCTTGGTGTATGCAAGGAGATAATGGAAAGATAGTACCTTTTGTGAACTTAATAAGTCCGGACCTGAGCCCCTTGGTGTTTCCACTAGTTGGGTGCCTGCTACATCTGTCTCTCCTTCCTCAGACCAGTGTTTTGTCTGGTCCTTCGAGTTTATTTTTGCTTTTCGTTTCAGAAGGTTCCTTTCCCGAGCACTGGGCCTTTTGGATACAATATACGGGGCCATGTTAGCAACGAACTGTTGGATATTATGTATTGAGTTCGATGGATACATCTGCCTGTCTCCACCATTACCATGCATGTTAACTTTGTCCAAGATAAGGTCCTCATCTCTTATCATGTCACTGACATCCATGAATTGCTCACACACATCCAAACCTGTGCAAAAGGGACAGAGATTTGCTAACAAGAAAACATAATAAAGGACTTGTACCAAGAAAAACTAACACTAATAAAAGGAAATGAAATACGAGTGGTGGAACAAGATGAAAAATAAGGTACAAATTTCAAAATTATTTAAAGCATGTAGGATATTGAATCAATATTGGGGAAACTCCAAAAATCTTAGATTACGGAAGCACAAAGACACAAAAATAATTAGATAAAATCAATTTTACTCGGTGGTATGAATACATCTGATACCATCATTACACAGCATNTTTTTTTTTTTTTTTTTTGTAGTAGTAGTAGTAGTAGTAGTAGTTTTGGCTTAACATAGCTTGCTAGGCTAGGAAATTTTACATGTAATAATTATTATTATCATTATTGTTGTTAAAATTAAAGTTAAAATTATCGTGTATTAAATCTAAATTTAGGATGTATGTGCAATTTTAGCTTTCTCAAATGTGAAATCCTAACTTCTCCCCTACTCAGGATCAGTGTTGCAAGGCAGCACAGAGGATTTGAATCACCTTTTCCTTTTCTGCTCTTTGGTGGTGTCCTCGGCACAGTTCTCAAGCCTTTGTTGGAAACCAACTTTTCCCACTAAGCAGGGTCTAAGATTTAATCTCCCAAAAAGTTCTATGGTCATAGATGGAAGGTATGCAAGTACCAGATATGGATTAATGTTGTCATTTTGATTCTATGGGAAAATTGGATTAAAAGAAGGAAACGTATCTTACCCGGATAGTGAGGGATCGGAACCAGCTACAAGGTGTTATTATTTTTCCTCTTACCTATTAGCTATTTAAGTGTGCTAAACCCAAGTTATCTTGTCAGTACTCCCTTTCTTCCCAACAATAGAGATTATATTTGTTACTTCTTTACTTCTGTATATTTCATGCTCAAAACATTAGGAATTTCCAATATAATTGCTTTGATTATTAAAAGATATTTATATATATATATACACACACACACACACACATATATATTAGTGACAATTTTTTAATAAAGTCACGTTATGTTATTTACATTATTCAATTACTTATATAAACATAATTTAGATAATTATCAGATCTATAATATAATCTTCTACTAGATAACTGACAAAAAGAAATCTCACAAAAGGAGGCAACCTACCAAAGAAAAGATAATTACAGATTATAATATAATCTTCTATAGTATATCAATAATTTTCAAATATGTGTGTGTGTGTATGCCAACCTAAACGACGACGAAGATTTTGCTTTTGACGAGCCAACCGCTCCTTTGGGCTCTTGATGTTTTCACTGGTGACATCAAACTCCTGCAAGGTATATCTTAAAATCAATCCACATACCCATCAGATTAGTTAGTCTTTCCTGCTTTATTGCAATACATCATCCAGAAATCTAAATTCTGAAAACTTTCAACTTTTTATTTATTTTCGCAATCAGGTCTTCAGAAATATTTTACAATGTACAGGATGATCAGGCCAATCACTGAAATCCTCTATCAACTAATATATATATATATATATATATATATATATGTATATATTGGAGGGGAAATGAAATAACCCCATCCCAATACTGCTTCAATTCAAGGGCCATTACAATAGCAACTTGTATTAAAATATATAAGATATTAACTGGGACACTGAAAACCAACAGTAAAAATATTAATAGCGGAAATAAATGAGTAGAAGATTGAGGGGTGGTTTAGATGATGTTAAGATTTGAGAAAATTAGGGAGCTTGTTTGTACTAAGAAAGGATGTTGGTGGGGGTAGGTGTGGTTTGGGTTCCAATAGAGGGCTGTCAGAAAGAGAAACGAGAGAGAAGCCGAATGAAAAAATCAAAAATTAAAAAATTAAAGAAAAAAAATCTGAAGAAAGAGAGAAAAGAAGACGAATTAATTTTTTGTTGCTGTCGTAAAAAAAGGTGGGGGTCGGGGGGAAGAAGTTTCCTAGCACACTATGCATATGAACTTTGTTCTATTGATCTCCTGTGCTAGTGTTTTGTTCCTTCAATTGTGTTCACAAGTTTTTGGTGCTGACTGTGGGTTAAAAGGGTATTTGAATACGTTCCTAGCTTATAAGTAAGCAGCTCTTGGAGGTTCTTCTTGCTGGTTAATGTTCTGGGACTTGAAGTTTGGATTACATTTTTTATGCTGATGGTCTGTTTTCAAGTTGTAAGTTAAAAGTTTGAGACATTCATAAGGAGGGAGGAGGGTCTCAGTTGGAGACATAAAGTGAAGGTAACGTAACATAAGAGAAGGTAAAACGGGCTAAAGAAGGGAATTGGAAAATAGGCAGAGAAAAAACACCATTGCGCCTCAAGAAAATGCTAACGGTGAAACCTTACGTGGGGACAAGAAGATCAAGGGTGAGCTTTTGTCCTCCTTTTTCTGTCAAGCTCAGTGGTTCTTCCCAGCCTTCTCTAGAAAGCCTAGATTGGTATCCCACTTGAAGAAGGACAGGTTGAAGTTGGAATTTCCTTTTTCCATAGAAGCCAGCGCCAGTGGGAAAGCTCCCCAGTGGATAAGGCCCCATCTCAAGATGGTTTTGCTATGGCTTTCATTCCAGATAGCCGGCACTATATTAAGAGTGATTTTTGGAAGGTGTTTTGTGAGTTTTATGAGTGAAGGATCCTGTAGAGTCCTCAAAATGGAACTTTTGTTCATCTTGTATTTAAAAAAGGATAGGATTAGGAACTTACAAGGGTCAGGGATTTCGAACCCATCAATTTGGTCGCTAGTATTAATAAAATCATTGCCAAGGTGATAGGCAGATAGATAAAGAAAGCTCCTCCCTATTCTCTGATTTCCAAGGTGCCTTTATTGAAGGTAGGCAGATTTTGAAACTCCTATAGCTAACAAAGCTATCCAAAATTATAGAAGTCGTAAGCATGAAGGAGTCATGTTCAAAATTGATTTTGACAAGGTTTAAGACCACGGTGGTCGGGACATTTTAGATGATGTTATTTGGAAGAAAGGTTGTCATTGTAAATGGAGATCTTGGATTAGAAGAAACGTTAGGACAGTCAATTTTTCCATCCTCATTAATAGTAACCTGAGAAGGAGGATTCTAGCTTCAAGAGGTGTTAGACAAGGTGATCACCAGACCTTTGCCCTTTAGGTCAATTTTCTTTTATCAATAACAAACTTTTATTGAGAAAAATGAAAAAAATACACAGATACAAAAATAGAGCCCACAAACGGAGGCAACCTAAAGAAAGAGCCTCCAATCACGTAAAACAAGACCTAACAAATAATTACAAAAACAATTCGCTACCAAAGCCCACAAAGAAACATTGAACCTAATAAAAGTCATACACCACTCAAAGACCTCTCAATCCCTCAAAAGATTTTGTTGCTTTTCTCACCCGCAATGCACCACAAAACAGCACATGCTCAGTTTGCCCCGAAATCCTTCCCATCTCATGCAAAGGAGGTGGAGAAGGAACTCCTCAACCATCTCCTCTGCAACCCCTATGTCTGACCAAGGTTAAGTCAAACTCCTCAAAGAAATGACTCCAAACAGCATGGGCTAAGTCACTACTCCAAAGGATACGATCAAGGTTCCCAACAACCCACCTACCATGCAACACAACAGCCCAATCATTGAAACCCAATCCAAGGTGTTAAGTTTTCCATGAGAACCTACCAAAAAAAAAAAAAAAAAAAAAAAAAAAAACAAAACTGAATTGCCTTCGGAATTTCCACCTTCCACTGAGGAAAAGAGAGGCTCTTGAGGGATTCGTTGACCAAACAAAGAAAGAAGGATTTACAAGAAGGAAGGACAAGGACTCCAAATGCAAACATCCATTCTCCCTAGATTACAACAAAACTCCACAATCATGAGGCAGAAGTATCTGTTGCTATCGGACAAAGGACGTTAGAACCCTAAAACGAGCGAATAAAAGGTCAAAAAGCAAGACATACTTTCAGCAACCTTATAGTTCCACATCAAAGCAAAATGGTACAGTCTGTATTAAGTAGGATTCTTACCTACTTCTTATATATGTTTAGGATCTTCATATCTATTAGAAAGAGTAGAGAACATAGGAGGAATCTTCAAAGGAAGAGGTCAATGAGGGGAAGGGTTCCCATATTGTTGTTAGTGCGAGTAGAAGGGATATCTGTCTTTGGGTCCAAGTTCTTTTGAAGGGTTTTCTTGCATATTGTTTGGTGGCTCCTTTCTTCCCCAATGTTGTACAGCTTTTTCATGCTTTGGAAGGTTAAAATTCCCAAGAAGGTCAACTTCTTATCATAGTAAGGTTAACACTTTGGATCTTGTTTCAAGGTACATGCCTGCTTTGATATTGTTGCAGTGTTGTATTCTTTGTAGGGGAGTAGCATAGGACCTTGATTACCTCCTTTGAAATTGTTAGTTCACTTCATCAGTGTGGAATGATTTTTTTTAGACCTTAAGTGTTTATTTGGTTCGCCCTAGAGCTTGTACAGCTTTGATGTTCTTCGCTTACCTTTTGTGATAAGAGACTTTTTATGGCATGCCAACTTCTTTGCAATTTTGTGGGGCTTTAAGCCAAGACAAAAAACAGGATTTCTAGAGGGTTCAAGAGTTCTTGGGAGGGGTTTAGTCTCTAGTTAAGCTCCATGCTTCTCATTTGGCATTGGTGACCGAGGTTTTTTAATTACGCAGATCTTATTTAGTTAACTTGGAGCCCCTTTAGTTTGGCTCCTTCCTTTGGACCTTATTTTTACACCTCTTTGTATTCTTTCACCTCTCTCAATGAAAGCTTGACTTTAAGTTGAAAGCTTTTTGGAAAACAGGAGTAGTTGCTATAAAATTTCACAATTCCTAAGGTTATACCGTTGTTATTAGTAAAGTTCATGGTAATTGTTATAGTTTTTTGTTTTCAATCAAGTTTATAGGGTTTGGAATTGTGTAATTTTTCCTATTTTTGGCTCCGTTGTAATATATAGGTACGCTTTTGTAGTTCTGATTTCATCAATGAAAAATATTGTATCTTTTTAACTTAAGAAACAAACAGAAATACATATATTTGCACAAAAGCGCATGTTCATGAGTTTGTACCCAAGAAAAATAAGCTACAAAAATAGACAGATCACCTGTCCTCCAGATGCCACCAAGGCGCCAAATTCAAGCACATTATTCATATCAAAACTGTTATGAAGAAAATGCAGCATTCGGTCAGTAAACAAGCAACATGGTCAGCATTTGCATAAATTAGGAACTCTGGAGATAAAAAAGAAACCTTTTAAATGCAGACTGCAAATCAGGCATGGCCAGGACATCCTCGATAGTACCAGACAAGCCAGCCTCTGAAATCTTTAGTCCAACACAGTCAATGAGCTCAGACACAGATGTGTGCTTAACATTCTGTGCAATAGCCCCAATCGCATGGGCAGCAGCAACCCGTGTATCCCAATTTTTACTGCGTAAATACTGAGATACCTGTTTAAACAAACTCAGGATTAAAAATTAATTCAACATAATGAAATCCATTGCACAAAAGTATGCGGCCCAAGCAAACAACAACATCAAATGAAACCTCAGCAAATTATGACCTTTTTCAAAAGAGATGTCAAGTCCTGAGGATGGGATTTTGCAATCTCCCCCAACTGCCGAGCTGCAGTAAATCTCGTTGCTTGTGTTGAACCAGCTATTGGGATTCCGTTAAGAAAAAACCCCAACTCAAAAGTGAAATTCAATGGAAATACAACAATTAAGCGNGGCCCAAGCAAACAACAACATCAAATGAAACCTCAGCAAATTATGACCTTTTTCAAAAGAGATGTCAAGTCCTGAGGATGGGATTTTGCAATCTCCCCCAACTGCCGAGCTGCAGTAAATCTCGTTGCTTGTGTTGAACCAGCTATTGGGATTCCGTTAAGAAAAAACCCCAACTCAAAAGTGAAATTCAATGGAAATACAACAATTAAGCGTACAGTTTCATTAAAAATATATATATATATCAACAAGAACAAGGATACTGTCCAAGAGAGTAAGAAGACGATGAAGTCGAGACGACTGCTGTGCCATGATAATAACATTCCTAGTACGCCGCTAGACTTCTGCTAATGATAACAATTGATAACATTCCTAGCCACCGTCAAGTCCCGTTCACTGCGCTAAGCCCTACACTCCATCAAAACAACAAAAAGCTAAACATTCAATCGAGACTTCACGAAACAGTCAGACAAGGAGCAGTTCAGTTATAAGCAGGCAATCGAATGTCCGAGAAGGAATTGGTGAAAAATTAGAGATTTGGAATACCCTTAAACGAATTGGAGTTCTAAGCTCCTAAGATCTACGAAATGATGGAGATATTGAAGGATTAGACATGGAAGAACGACCAAATTTAGGGTGATTAGGGTTACCTGGAAGGAGATGAAGATAAGTGGAATGGGATTGAACAAAACATCTTTGTTTCTACGTTTCTACGTTTCTTCGTCCTCCAACTTGGTGAATGGTGCTCAGTCGATAACCGACGACGAAAACCCTTCTTCCCTCGCTCGCTCGCTCGCTCAATCTTGCATGAGTTGCATTTTATATATTTCAACCCTTTTTTTTTTTTTTTTTTTTTTTTTTTTTTTTTTTTTTTTTTTTTTTTTTTTTTT
>NC_036640.1:4324192-4371628 GCF_002806865.2 Cucurbita pepo subsp. pepo | reverse complement strand
CTTTTTTTTTTTTTTTTTTTTTTTTTTTTTTTTCTTTTTCACACTTTTTAATTTTTTTTTTTAGTTTAACCATTAGAGTTGGCTTGTAAACGCCTCGAGTATCTATTGAGTAGCTGAACCATGTTCATATAGGTAAATAAACGTCTATTGGGCTAGCTGAACCATGTTCATATAGGTAAATAAACGTCTATTGGGCTAGCTTCCATTTTACTGTTTGGTTAGCGCCTAGGTTAATTGTAGCGTTTAAAAATTTTATTTTATTTTTTAGAATTTAGCTATAAACTCAAATCATAACAAATCTTATCATTCTCGAAAATTAAAATAAAAAAATAAAAAAATAAAAATTGATAAAGATATATTTGATGGAAATATAAGTTAAATTTTGTTTTAAAAGATTATGGGCCATAATGGGCTCTCCGTTGCATGTCTGACCCTGCCATTGGCCCATTGGGCCTATGAATCTACTTGTTTGGGCTTTTGAGAAAGCATAATGAATAATAGGCATTTTTCAAATATGGTCAAATAAATATTGTTAATGAAATATTTGCACGGCTTAAAGAAAATTTCATTTAGTGGTTATTTAAAAATACAAGATAATTGTTTATCCAATGTCTAAAACTCGAGTAATTATAATTAAATGTTGTTGTCGATTTATTATTAATTTGTTTAAAGTCTACAAGTAAATTATGACTTTTCTACTTTTCAGTACTTAATTGGTTTATTTATGAATATTATTTTAGTTTTTTTTAGCTCCATTATAGGTTAATTGATTTAAATATGATTTTTTTTCAAAACGTTGATTAAATTTTGTCTTCTACGTTACTGATTTTTAAAAAGTCGATTAAAGATTTTAAAATGGGTTGGTTTAATAGAATAAAAGGCAGAGAGTCGTGTCATTTCAATAACTAGACATGGGATTATATAGTTTGGTATATATGACACAAAATCAAAGGAAAATTTAAGCCCCTTTAGGGATAAGCTTGGCTTGACAATCACTTATGACTTCGTAAACTACAGACGACGACCTTAAACATTCTTCTTTGATAGAAAACTATCTATTTTTCTATGAGAACAGTCATAACTATAGAGGGCGGGACGGTAAGCTCATTATCTATCAATAATAGGAGTTGGGGGCGGTCGTTCTCCTTTATCAACGGTACTAAAAATTGGGGCGAGCAGAATTTTGTAGAGGCTCGAGGGCTTATTAAGCGAAGGGTGGAAGGTGCGGTTTGGATTGAAATTATATTATTCTTTTTTAATAATATTCCAAATGCAATTACTACACAATGTGGTCTCTTAATTGAATCTTGCCACCCAAAAACTAAAAGCTGACAAAATTGTTATGGTCAAAGTCAATGCGTTTCAACCATAATTGTTACCTTTGTTGAATTTCATGGTTTTAACTTAATTACTGCTTCATTTTGTCAACTTTGGCGGCAGTTTTTCTCATTTGAATTTTGACCTAATTTTATTAGATAAACAGATATTATTATTACGTATATTTATTTCAATTTCTAAAATTGAATAAAATAAAATAAAAATTATTATTGGACGAAGAAAGTGCCTGGCTAATTTAGGGAATGATCATTAGTTTATAAACAAAGAATACTCTCCTCACTGGTATTAGGCATTTTCAGAAGCGCAAAGCAAAACCAGGAGAGCTTAGGCTCAAAGTAAATATTATCATACCATTGTGGAGGTGTTCATCTAACTTGTAACTTCATACCATTGTGGAGAGTTGTGTTCATCTAACTTGTAACTTAGGATAATAGAAAGCATCTATTATTTATTATTTCATACATAAATGGAGCAATAGGGAGTGGTAAACTTGCTCTTGCAAGAGCTCATCAGCTCAAATGGAACAGTAAAAATGACAGTAACACAAAAAAAGATGAGAATTAACTGTGAAGATAAAAAAAAAACACCCACTCCTCCCTCCCCCTTTGAAATTTCAGTATCCTTCCTCCTCCTCATGGCTTCCACAAGATGGTGGTTTCAGCAATCATGGAAGTTACAACATACGGATCCATGTTCGACGCAGGTCTTCGATCCTCGAAGTATCCTTTCCCTTCTTTCTCGGTGTCTCGTCCTACTCGTACAGATGCACCGCGGTTTGCAACACCCTATCGTGTTTTGGTTTTTAATCCAAACATATAGATAACGATGATGATCAGAATAAGCATATTGACTAAAGGTTTCGTGACAAAGGGAATAGGTTTAATAATATACCCAAGAGAAGGTGTTGATGTCGGCTGTTTCGTGTCGTCCGGTGAGACGACGCTCGTTGCCTTCTCCATATGCAGCAATGTGTTTTTCGTGTCGGTATTCCAACTTTTGTATTGCTTTCTTGATCACCTCGTAACCCCCTTCGTTCCTCATCGACTTCGTACTGAAAAATTATTGGCAAACATGTTGGTTTAATGCCTAAAGACTATACAAACAATAATGTTTCATTACCTGTAGTTTGTGTGAGCACCAGCTCCATTCCAATCTCCCTAGGAAGAACAAAGAACAGAATAAGCAAAAAGATGATAAAAATGAAAGAAAAGTATGAAGAACAAGACGTTCTTGGTTTTTTTTACCTGGATTGGTTTTGGATCAAAAGAAAGAGCTACCCCAGCAATCTCTGTTATCCTCTGTTAAAACGAAATCGAAACCATAAACCCCAACGAATATCGCAAACGTTACGTGTTCGAAGCAATTTTATACAACTCAAGTTACCTCTAAGATGTAACGAGCAACCCATAATTCATCCCCAGCAGAAATACCAACAGAAGGACCAACTTGAAATTCCCACTGTTAAAACAAGTTAAAATAAGAACATAATCACAATCAACACATTCCAGAACCAGGAAAAACAAGAACATAATCATAATCACACCTGCCCCGGCATCACTTCTCCATTGATACCACTGATGTTAACACCGGCGTATAAACAGGCTTTGTAATGGGCATCAACGATGTCGCGACCGAAGGCTTTGTCGACGCCAACGCCGCAATAGTACGGTCCCTATTGACAAACAAAACTCATAATCATATACTACCTAAAGCTTTGATTAAGAAACTAACTCTACTTTTGAACTACTCAGTTACCTGTGGCCCAGGGAAACCACCGATCGGCCACCCGATCGGCCATTTTATGTCCTTCTGCAACAAGGTGTACTCTTGCTCAATACCATACCTGTGATTCCATAACAAATAAGCCAAGCCAGGATGGAGATTCAATAAGACTATAAGTAATCTGCCATTATATAATATCAACATGAATTTTGATAATCACCATGGTACTTCAGCAGCAACCTCAGGATGGTTAAATATCTTAGCAGCAGCATGTCTCTTGTTTGTCGGGATAGGCTCGCCAGACGGTGTGTAAGCATCACATACAACCTAACCAGTCAAACTCATCAATGTCATGCTCAATATATCTCAGTTGACAGAAATTTGAATTCCATTGATAACTTAAAAGACTTACAAGAATATTGTTGCCTCTCCTAAACGGGTCCCTAAAAATTGCTTGTGGGCTGTGAACAAGAAAATATGTTAATATCCATTCAACAGTATTGGAAAAGGAAAAGGGATAATAAACTCACTGAAGGATCACTTCACTGTCTTTTCCTGGGGCTTGGCCTGTACTGGATCCATCATAATTCCATTTGGGAAGCTCTGAAGGATCACTTACAGGTCCAGAAAGGGTCTTCATATGAAAAACAAACAAACATATCATTAAAAGAGAAAACAAAGATATCGTGTTCTAAAAATAGGTTCTCCTTCACAAACAAAGAGAAATTACCCTAGCTTTGCTTCTGATATCCAGGCCTGATCCACCAATCCTGTTCAAATGGAACACAAACACACCAAATGCCATAGTTAGCCAGAAATCAAAAGTAAAAACCAAAATAAAATTAGAAGAAATCGTTCTTCAACATCAACGATTCGCAGAAACAGAAATCTACAGTCACCGAAGAACGATTTCAGTAACAAAAGTTCATTAATCAACAAAAAATTCGAGAAAAAGAAAAGGTTCAGTAACAAAAGTTCACTAATCAAGAAAAAGAAAAAGAAACCCCCGCAGTTAAGAGTAAGAGGGATTCTCAAAAAAAAAGTTCATCTCCAGCCTCATTCACAGAACCGGAACAACAAAATGGAGGGAAACAACGGGGAGATCAAATTTAGGGAAACTTACCATATATACTCTGCAATGATCTTCTCGGTGGAGTCGGAGAGGTCAAGGTTGACGAGATCGGAGAGAAGAGACATGTTTTCCGGTCACCGAAAGAAAAGCAAACAAATCAATGAGCTTGAGAGGGAATGATTCGATTTCCCGCTCTTCTCGCCGACGTTGAAATTATGCAGAGAAATGAAGAACAGAGGTGTGGATTTTATAGAGACGCCGTGTAGAAGAAAAAAGGCAGTACACTACACTTCGTGTCCTTTGGAACTATTATTCAAACAAAAATAAATAAATAAATAAAATGAAAAGTCGATTGTACTTTATTTATTTATTTATTAGACTTTAATAATTATTTTTCTTAATATATGTGAGACATGGAAAATTTTTAACCTATGATCTAAACAAGTAAATACCTACCAATCTATATTCATTCTTATAAGTTTATTATATTTTTAAATTACAATAAATAATTCTGTAATATAATTTTTTATATAAAAAAATCTTTTGTAAATATTATTATATAAATAAAAAAAAGTCATAAGTCCAAATTATAATATCCTTAAATATATAATAAAATATTATTAAGTACTTTAAATCTTTTGTAATTTAGAAAGTCTCAAAATTAAAATATTTATTCCAGAAAAAAAGAATTTTTTAAAAGTTGAAATGCATTCTGTAAATAAATATAAAATTCATGTCATTTTGGTTTTTGAAATTTAAAAATTGTGATTTAATTTTAAAAATATTTAAATTAAAAAATACAAATTTTTAAAACTTTGGGAACGTCTTAAATAATAAATAACAAAACAAATAAATCTATATTTGGGAGGTAACAAAACTAAATATAAAAACTATGATTATGATATCATAATTGAAATGAAAATTAAAATCCAAGCACCTAAAATAATTTATGGGTTTTTTTTAACATAAAAAAAAAACACTTAAAAACTTTTTAAAATAAATTATTTATTTTTGTCGACCGAATCAAAATAAAATAATAATAATAATAATAAATAAGACGTAAGCGAATCTAACTGCCACGTGTCATTAAATTATACAATGTTTTGCTACGTGTCATGCGCCACATGGTTGGTGACAAGATCGTCTTGCTTTCTTTTTTTGTTGTAAATATAATATTTAAAGATTTTTTTTTTGCCCATTATTCGAATATTTGAAAATGTGTTGTTTTTCTTCAAGGGAAGATAATTAACTTTTTTTTTTTTTTTTTTTTTTTTTTANGACCAATATATTATATATATGTAATTTACGTGTGAAGCACATAGTTGAAACATATCAACATCGGTTGAAGAGGGAAACAAAACATTTTTTATAAGGTTATAGAAACCTCTCCCTAAAAACTGTTAAACTAACGACAATACGTAATATACTAAAACAGACAATATCTGCTAGCCAAACACTGGGCGGTATACGAAGGAGAACACTGACTCCAAGGAGTAGATTGTGAGATCTCATATCAGTCGGAGAGGGAACAAAACATTATTTACAAGAGTGTGGAAACCTCTCCCTAACAGATACATATTTAAAATCATTAAATTGACAATGATACGTAACAAGGTAAAGCGGGCAATATTTGCTGGCCAACATGGGCCAGTCTGCCCGTAAGAACACTGGGTCTCAAGGGTGAATTATGAGGACCTCACATCAGTTGGAGATGAGAACGAAACATTTCTTATAAGGGTGTGGAAACCTCTCTCTAACAAATGTCATTTTAAAACCGTGAAGCTGTGGAAACCTCTCTCTAACAAATGTCATTTTAAAACCGTGAAGCTAATAACGATACGTACCAGTTCAAAGCAGATAATATATGGTAGCGGTGTGCTTAGACGGTTAGAAGTATAGTTCAACTAAATATTTAAAAATTAAATTAATATATTATATTTATATTATAAAGTTTTTTAAGATATAAGGATGAGCTTTTATTATTCTATAAAAAAAAGTATATTATATAAAAAAGGCTTAATGAATGTAAATCGAAATCTCAAATACCAATAAGTTTAGGTGTGTAAATTAAAATAAATTGAATTAATGATAATATTAAAATGAATTTTATTTTTATTTATTTGAAAAAGAAAAAAATTGGAGACGGTTGGGCATTGGGGATTGGAAGAAAATGGAGGTGAGGGCGATCACGTGACATTGTTGTACGGTGGAGGACGAAATAAGTGGGCGTGTTTATCAAGGAAGCCGCTCAATTCTCAATTTAATTAATTTATTTATTTTTAATATATATTTTTAAGGAGGGGCAACCATGGTAATTATGTCTCCATCATTGTGGGACCCACTTTTTATTATTTTTATTATTTTTATTTATTTTGCCTCAATTTTCTACAAATTTTTGGCTTACGACAGCAAGCTTGACTTGAAAAATAAAATAAAATAAATTAATATTGATGCCTTTTATTCTATTTCTAACGTTAATATTTGAAAATAATAATAAATTAATAAAAATGTCTTTTAAAAAAATACTCATAAAATTTTAAAAATATTTATGATGTTAAATTAAAATTAAAATTAAAATTAAAATTAACAAACTATTTTATATTTAAACCAAAATTTAAAAAATATTGTCAATGATGTTAATTCACATGGCTTCTCAACAAATCTCTAATTAATTCATTGTCAACATTAAATGTACCAACTTATTCATTAAATTAATAAATGATTAGCTAATACATACTCTTAATGATGCATTTTCATTAATTAATCATTTTTAGTGATCCATCTTTTTTTTCTTTGTTTAAATAATTCATATGCAAGATTCCTATTATTTTATTTTTTAATTTAATTAATTTTTTTTGTAGGGTCTACATTCGAATGAGAATGATCTTGAGGATATAACGGTCAATAAAAGTTCAAAAAAATTGAAAATCACCACCTATACCAATAAGGCGTATCTTATTTTTCGATAGCTCAATCATAGAAACTTCAAAATAAAACGTGCTTTATTTGGACCAATTTTATGTCGAGTGACCTCTTGTGAAATTTCATGGGATGCATGTAAGTGAAGACAAGACATAATGATATGAACCAAAAGACATCAATCATACAATATAACTTCAATGAAGATGTGAACAAAAGGTTGTCAAAATTATCAAAAGACGTTTCAATTCATGCCACATTGAAGAAGAATGAAGTTTCAATTCATGACCATTAAGTATGAATGTTACAACTCTTGGAATGTCTTTAATAGTTTCATTTTGAAGCTATATAAAGTATATTTGTAAGAAGACTTGGAAAATATAGTAAAAGAAGCATATGTGCTTTTCTTTAGCCAATGGCTAAGTTTTTTTGCAATTTTAGGTAGTTTAGGTTGCATGTAGAATTATTCAAGCTCGACATGATCAATCTTGCTTGTGGAGTGATTCGAATCACAAACAAGTGTTTGAGATATTTGATCAACAAGAATCATTCAATCTAGACATGATCGATCTTGTTTGTGGAGTGATTCGAATCTCAAACTCTTTGAGATATTCGATCAACCACGTAATTCGAATCTTATTCCCCTTGTATTGATTCCTTGGTTTGTGGGGATACTGAAGTAAGTATATAAGCATGTAGCAGGAGAATGTCATGACCATCAGATGTCGAATACAGACTCTAAATCTTGATTCAAATACAAGACATATAGACCGAGTACATAACTTCATTTGATTTAATTTAATTTTTTATATAATATTCTTTTTTTTTTCAACCAATATTATATAATCGAGTCATTGTTTCGTCTAATTTTTTATACATTTTTTTAAGTAAAGAATATTTACAATACTATTAGCTTATGCTGATGTAATACAGGATGTTTTTTCTGGTTTTATAGTTAGAGTTGACTTTAAAAAATACAACATATATTTTTTTTAATTATATTTAAACAATAATATTTATTAGTGTTAATTGATTCCAACTACCTAACGATTTATATTTAATATTATTCGTAACTTTAAAGAAAAATAAAACATTATATTAATTTTGTAGACTTGCCCCCAACAAAGGGACATAATAATATAATTTTCTAATTAAATTTTGCATTTTGCATTTTTAAATCTTAAAAAACTAAATTTGTAATTTTAGAATTTGAGAGATTAAATTAACTCTAAAATTTTATTATAATTGCATTTATTTAATAATTTTAGCTAAATTAAATTGAGCAATAATTTAAGTATAATACGAAATAAACATTATTTATATATATATACATATAATAAGCTCGAATTTTATATAATAAGCTATCGCATCATATTAAATCATCACATTTTTATCGTCAATTAAGTTTAAATCATAATTATCATAATTTTCAACTCAATTAAAAAATAAAAAAAAATCAAGATCCCTTTCAAAACTGAGCTGTTTCGGATCCTAGCTTCACATGCATTATCTTGTTGGATATAAAATATATTTTAATTAGTATTTTAATTAAATTTAATTAATTTTCATAATTTTCAACTCCATAAAATTCCAAAACTTGCTGCGTCAAGTCCTAGCTTCACATATGCCATTGGTTTTAAATTTTAAATTTTAAATTCAAATTATTATATATATTTTTTTTTTAAATATTAATTAGAATCCCTACCCGAGATTAAACAAATTACCGGGACTAAATTATTAATTTTATAATGAAAACAAACTATATAATATATAATTAGAGGGTGAATATTCAAGCATACGATCTCTAAGAAATAGTTGATATATCTTAACTTTTAAATTACGGTGAGATTCCACATTGGTTGGAGAGGATAACGAAATAGTTTTTATAATAGTATACAAATCTCTCCCTCGTAGACATGTTTTATAACTGTGAGGTTAACAACAATACATAAGGAGCTAAAACAGACAATATCTACTAGGAGTGGGCTTGAACTGTCACAAATGACGACGATACATAACGAGTCATGGTGGATAGATAAATATCTAGCTTCTAATTCTTAACCAGTTGAGCTATGTTCAAATTGATATACATATAAATCATATCGTCACAAATAATTAAAACAATTCGCTAAAATATATTTTTAACAATAAGTATAGTCGACGACGACGATGACGGTGATGGAAGAGACGTATTAAATTAGATTAAATTGACGTGGTCCGATGAGTTGAGTATACATCGGTATTGTTAATACTCAACTTGTCAATTAATTACATTTTTATTCCCCTAGTAGCCAAAAGGGACATGTCTTAAACTTTTGTCCCAAAGGGGATTTATTTTCTTGGGTCAACTTCTCCTTTTCAAGGTTATATTATATAAATTATATTCTTTCTTATTGTTTAAGAAAAATATAATTTCTCCTCTTCTTTATTTTTTTTTATTTTAATTATATTTAGTACGTATATAATAGAGGTTGCGTTTAGCGAGTGATTTTTTTATTTATTAACATATCACGGGTGACATGTTGATTAACATGTAACATTAATTAATAAATATTATAAATTGATTATCGTTTTAGCTCTGGAACGTTAAGAAGTTTTTTTTTTTTCCTAAACTTTTCATTTTTATTGTAATGTTGTTATTGAAATTGTGGTGCTCGATATATTGATTTGCCTAAAGTGAGTGATGAATTGGCGTGAAACGACACAAAAAAGGTAGCTGGAATGATGAAATATGGGAAAATCGTGACATTATTTTACGAGACAAACAACACGAAACAATTGAAACTAATTCTTGTTTGCTTGTGCTTTATGTTAATATAGAAACAATATAATGAATTGAATCATCTACCGTTTTCATAAAGGTACGTGATATGAATAAGAGAGAAAATTCCAAATTAAGATCCGTGGTAAAGCAAGACCAAAATTAGGGTCATTTTTTTTGTAACGACTCGAACTCCATCGCTAGTAGATATTGTCCGCTTTGGCCTAGTACGTATTGCCGTCAACCTCACGGTTTTTAAAACGTGTGTACTAGGGAGAAGTTTTCACATGCTTCTAAGGAATGCTTCGTTCCCTTCTCCAAGAGATCTGAGATCTTACATTCTTACGCGCTCGAAATCTTAAACTTTAAAATATGAAGGAGTTTATAATTCTTCTAATCAAAGCTGCATGTAGTTTCTTCTTCTTAGCATCATTTTGAAGGCATTTTCTGTGTTCTATCGATGAACAGTGCAACATGGTACCATTTTCTATTCTTGTTCTTGATCTTCATTGGAGTTCTTCCATTACTCTTGATCGACAACACTATTTAGTCTGCCATTGAAAAGAGCTTCTTGAAGACAAAAAAAGACGTCTTGGAGGAGTTTTAATATAACAGTCCAAGTCCACCGCTAGCAAATATTATCTGTTTTAACCCGTTACATATCACTATCAGTCGGACGACTTTTAAAACACGTCTACGTAGAGTTTGTCCATTTAGTATTTTTCTAATCTCTTGGGCTTTGGGCTCATCTTGCCCAATGGATTTGGATCAAAAATTAAAATGATTTTTTTTATTAAAAAAAACGATCCAAACCTCAATCCAATCCATACTATTTGAGTCTAAATTTTTTTGAACCCGAATCGACCTCTTAGTTGAGTTGACACAATTAAGATGGTGTCCTATATAATAAAGACTATAATAAAGGCCGACACTTTATTTTGCTTAAATTTTACATAATAAAAATTAAATTTTTAGAAATTTAAAATATAGAGACGGAGTTGTTAAAATTAACGAACAAAAAGAATAAGTGAAGGGGAGGATTGTCGTTCATTGGAGTCATGGTGTAGTAGGACTATACCTTTCGAATAATAAAGACAAAAAAAAAAAAAAAATCGTTTAAACTTAAAAAAGAAGCAATAATTTAATAAAATCAACCGTTTTGATTTTTAAAACTCGATTCCGATTAACATGTGTTTTTAGGAAAAATTAAAATTTATGACAAATAAACTATCTATTTAAAAAAAAAATGATTTTTAAGAAAGGTTGGGAAATAATAATAAAAAAATTTATCGTCAAGAAAATATATTTTTTAAAATTAATAATAAATTTAAATTGTTCGGTTGAATTCAATATAATTTATTAGAGAAATTCAAGAATTAATATATTTTTTTTATTTTATAGAAAATTAAAAACAAATCAAAGAAAAACAAGGGAGAGATTCCACAGTAATTCTGGTGAGGGGATCCCCATGGAACCAAAGCTCTAAAAGCAAAGTGGGGCCCGGAGTTAGCTGGACCAATCAAAAATTAACATTCTATGGTGACATTTGGCCGAACTGGATATCAATTTCAGCTAACCAATAAGCCAATCAGATTGAAGTAATCGTCTACAGTATAGCTGACGGTTGGCTGGTGTGAGGCCCAATCAGTGACGTGTATAATGTTGACTTTTTTGTTGCGTCAAAACACCAGCTTGGCTTTGACGTGTCTAGTACAGTTGGCACCTCTCTCTTAGTACAACTAAGTTCTCCATTCACTTTGGAAGTTTCCAAATTTTACGTACTAACTAATTATTAAAAAAGCCACGTCATTTTTATTAAGTTTTTTTTTTTAATTATTTATTTGTTATGATATTTTATTTTACTCTATAAATTTCTATGAAAAAAAATAAATAAATAATTTTGGTTATTTATTACAATTATTTTTATGTTTAAATCCAAATTTGATACATTTCCACGTTTTTTTTTGTCCATTTGGTCTCCATTAAAGAGTTATGGTAGGGATAAGAGTATAGAAACATCTCCCTAGTAGATGCGTTTAAAATCGTGAGGCTAATGACTATATGTAACAGGTCAAAACAGACAATATGTACTAGTGGTAGGCTTACGTGTCTGAAATGATTGCTGGGTATATGAAGTTGTTGAAGACAGACCTGTCTTTAAAACTGTGTTATTGGCCTACACTCGTAAAGACAAGTTGGGTGTGATTGACCTACACTTGAAAAATATATTATAATAATTAGTTATGGAATATATCTTAGATATTATATCTTAATATTATTTCTTTTATGATTTGATTAGTAGTATATTTTATTTTATTCTCAGTATTTCTATTTAATTAGTTTATATTTTCCTTATTTGTATTAATAACAATACACACCTTCCATCTCAATTCTATTTCTCATTCACGCTTAAGACTGAGGGTCAAATTTGTTCGCATAATATAAATTATTTTTTCTAAATTTTTTTTATTTAAATCTTAAGTAACGGTTTCGTTAATTCCGCTCCCCTAAAATGATTGCTGGAGCATTGTTAAGGATGACATCAACGGTCATAAGGGGAAAGAAAAAAAAAAACATAATTTTTTAAAATGATTTATTTATTAATTCATGGAATGAAAAGGCAATTCCATTTGAAAAAAATAAAAATGTTCATATAAAGTTAAGATCTTCCACATGGCAATCATCCATTTGAAAGCTTAACTACAAAGCTGCTTCCTTTGTATCAAAAGTTGCAGTGAATTCGCTTGTATATTAAACCCTTTCCCTTCAACAATCCAGCTCAACAATCCATTTTATTCTTCCTCCATTGGAGCCATTCCACAAGCTTTTCATCACACCCATGTGGGTTTGTTAGCGATTCTCTCAATTTGGGAGCAAAAATCCAAAAAAATGGTGTTCCCCAATGGATTCCTACGAGGGATTTTAGCGGCGGCGCTTCTGGGTTTGCCCTTTTTGGGTTCTGTTCTTGCGGATCTGGCTTCCGACAGGGCGGCGCTGGTGGGTTTCCGGGCGGCGATGGGTGGTCGGCCCCGATTAGAGTGGAATATCTCCGAGGTGTCTCCCTGTTCTTGGGCTGGTGTTAGCTGTGGTAAGAATGGGGTTTTTGAGCTCCGGCTTCCGGCTATGGGGCTTTCCGGTGAACTTCCGGTGGGGCTTGGGAATTTGACGCAGTTACAAACTCTGTCTCTGCGGTTTAATGCTCTGTCTGGACGGATTCCGGCGGATTTTGCGAATCTTCGTGGGCTGAGGAATCTTTACTTGCAGGGGAATTTGTTTTCCGGCGAGATTCCAGCGTTTCTGTTCGATTTGAAGAATCTGGTTCGGTTGAACATGGCGGACAACAAATTTTCAGGTGAGATTTCATCTGGGTTCAACAATTTGTCCCGTTTGGCTACTCTGTATTTACAGAACAATCAGTTCACCGGAGTGGTTCCTGAGTTAAATCTTCATCTTGAACAATTTAATGTCTCGTTTAATCGTTTGAACGGTTCGATTCCGTCGAAGCTCTCTGGTTTTCCGGCGAGTGTTTTTGAGGGAAATTTGCTCTGTGGGGCGCCATTGTTGCTCTGCAACTCGACGGAGACGACGGAGCCAGGTCGAAAGTCGAAGCTCTCGGGTGGGACGATTGCCGGAATTGTGATAGGTGGTTTGTTTGTTTTGGTATTGATTTTGGTTGTTTTGATTCTTGTGTGTCAAAGAAAGAGGAAGGGGAAATTGGAGTCGAATGAGGGGGTTCGGTCGGCCGGTGAGGTTGAGGCGCCGGGGGAGAAGGCGGCGACGGTGGAAGGGAGTAGCGAAAGTATAAACATAGATCATTTAATGGCACCGAAATCGGTAGGGAAGGGCGGCGAGAGAGATAAGAGATTGGTGTTCTTTGGGAATGTGGGGAATGTGTTTGATTTGGAGGATTTGTTGAGGGCGTCTGCGGAGGTTCTCGGGAAGGGGACGTTCGGGACGGCGTATAAGGCGACGCTCGAGACGGGGATGGTGGTTGCTGTGAAGCGGTTGAAGGAGATGACGTCGGCAGAGAAGGAGTTCAAGGAGAAGATCGAGGAGGTGGGGAGGATGAAGCATGAGAATTTGGTCCCTCTCCGAGCTTATTATTATAGTAGAGAGGAAAAGCTTTTAGTTTATGATTACATGCCGATGGGAAGCTTATCTGCACTTCTACACGGTGAGTTAGTTATCGATAATTTGAAAAATGTGATGAATCGAATAAATTTTATTGTAAACAATTGCACGTTTGAATTAACAACAGGTAGTAGTAGAGAGTCGGGAAGAACTCCGTTGAATTGGGAAGCAAGATGTGGCATAGCGCTCGGAGTAAGCCAGGGGATTCATTACCTTCATTCTCAAGGTCCAACCATCTCTCACGGCAACATCAAGTCCTCAAACCTTCTCCTCACCCAATCATACGAAGCACGCGTATCTGACTTCGGCCTCGCACAGCTAGCCATGTCTCCTTCCGCTCCAAGTCGTGTCGCAGGGTACCGAGCTCCAGAGGTCACTGATTCTCGAAAAGTATCACAAAAAGCAGATATTTACAGCTTCGGAGTGCTATTATTAGAGATGCTAACAGGAAAACCTCCTACACATTCAATCTTCAATGAAGAGGCAGTGGATCTTCCAAGATGGGTTCAGTCAGTGGTTCAAGAGGAATGGACAGCTGAAGTGTTTGATGAACAACTTCTTAGGTACCAAAATGTCGAGGAGGAGATGGTTCAACTCTTGGAACTCGCTCTGCAATGCACCGTCCCATATCCCGACAACCGTCCAGAGATGGACGAGATCGTTCGACGAATCGAAGAACTCTGTCGATCGTCCTCACAAAAACAGAACGATGAAAGTAATGGTATTTCTACACCGTCAAAAGAATAATAGAAAATCTAGATATTATTCTTTTTTTCATTATAGTTTTCGGGTTTATTATACTTGTAATTTTTATACATGTATTTTTTGTTTTTATTTTTATTTTTATTTTTATTTCATGTTCACAAATCAATGAAGTTTCTCTAGTAGATGTTTTCATTTTTATTTTTATTTTTTGGAAAAAAATGTATATTGAATAATGCTAAAATTATATATGATTTCAAACATAAATAAAATAAAATAAAAATAAAAATAAAAATAAAAATAAAAATAAAGACCTGTCCCATCATATTTATAATGATTAATTTATGAAGAATAAATGGGAAAAAAAAAATAATTATTTAGTTTATGTAACTAAATATAATTCATATGCATTTCTATTTTAGATATATAACGATATTATAAAATTCTTAATTAACTGGAAATAAAATTAATATAACCATATTTATAATGAATTTTAGGTAATTAATTGAACATCTATAATATATAGTAAAAAATAAAAAATAAAATAAAAAAAGGAAAATATAATAATTAGTTGTATTTAAAAAAAGTGGTTGATAAACATAATTAGTTAGTTAAAAAGAGGGGTGTAGCTTTGATTACAATTTATAATAATTTATTTATTATTATTATTATTATAATATATATATATATATATATATANAATGAAGTTTCTCTAGTAGATGTTTTCATTTTTATTTTTATTTTTTGGAAAAAAATGTATATTGAATAATGCTAAAATTATATATGATTTCAAACATAAATAAAATAAAATAAAAATAAAAATAAAAATAAAAATAAAAATAAAGACCTGTCCCATCATATTTATAATGATTAATTTATGAAGAATAAATGGGAAAAAAAAAATAATTATTTAGTTTATGTAACTAAATATAATTCATATGCATTTCTATTTTAGATATATAACGATATTATAAAATTCTTAATTAACTGGAAATAAAATTAATATAACCATATTTATAATGAATTTTAGGTAATTAATTGAACATCTATAATATATAGTAAAAAATAAAAAATAAAATAAAAAAAGGAAAATATAATAATTAGTTGTATTTAAAAAAAGTGGTTGATAAACATAATTAGTTAGTTAAAAAGAGGGGTGTAGCTTTGATTACAATTTATAATAATTTATTTATTATTATTATTATTATAATATATATATATATATATATATAGGAGGTTTAATGGGAGGTGATTTCTTGCCTTTCAATTTTCTACCTAATCCAATAATTCCTTTATACATTACAACAAATATCATTTTCATTTATAAAAAATCATCCAATTATTTTGGTTTCCTTTATTATAGTTTAAAAAAAAAAAAAAAATAAAATTTTAAATAAAAAATATTTATTTAGTTCTAAAACTCTAAATTGATCAACTAAGGTGATCATAGAAACAAAAGAACAGGGCCACAGATGTTTGAAAGAACGTTGCAATATTTGTCAAGTTTTTTAGGGTTGTCCATGATGTCACTATAAAGATAGGTTCTTTAAATGCGATTTCTAATTATTGTTTTCATGAACTTTGGGATTTTCAAAATTTTTTAATTGGATAGAGCACGGATCGATTTGCTTGAATGATTCAAGGATTGATTTGCATTTGTTTGTGAACCTTTAATATCTTTTATCTAAGATTATATTGGACATGGATAAATAAAATTTATTAAAATATTAATTTTTTATAAACAACTCGACAACTCAACCCAATTCGAACTATACGTTGTTTGAATGGGCCTATGTTAACAACAAGTTTCACTAAAAGGTCCACTGACTTTTGGGCCTTTAGAGAGAAATATGGGCCCAATAGTAAGGTTATTTATTATTATTATTATTTTTGTAAACGGCTAAATTATAAAAAAATATTTTGATTATTATTATTTTTATTATTTTTTAAGCAAGAGTTAGATTCTACTTCCAATAATAATAATAATAAAAAAAAACATATATTAAGCTTCGATAAATATTTATTTTTTTAATTTTTTAAAATTAAATTTATACCTATTTATTTCTTTATTTTTTAAAAATTAAATAAAATTTTATTTTTATTTTTATTTTTAACTTTTGCTTAAGAATTAAAATGTTTTGTTAGTAAAAATAAAAGCTAGAGTAAAGAAGTTTTAATAAAATAAATACAATTTTTAAAAACAAAAAAAATAAATTAATTATTAAACGAGACCTAAATTATTAAAGGGAGGATTTATTGAAATAGATGTAAAATTGAAACCCGAAACCCCTAAGTTTGACTATATACCTCGTGATTCACATCAATCAAGTTTGACTATTGACGTTATCATATTAATTTATAAACTTTAAAATTTTTTAACGAGACATCTATTTGTTATCTCACATAATATTTCAATAACTCCAGATATTTAGCTAAATGATTAATTACTCTAATTTTGTTTATTTATTTAGTACAACAATATATAAGTTACGCTTACGATGACATCAGTTACTCTTGTTAACTATATTTTAAGGTACACATTTTAGGTCTCGTTAAACATATTTTAATGAGCGTGTAATCCACTCGATAATGTCTCATAAAGTGTATCCAATATCATATTTACCAATATTTCGTAGATGAAATGTATATATTTAGCTATAAACCGAACACGCAAAAGTGAGCATAATTCAATTGATATAAAATCTGTAGTCTCAACGAACAGATTTGAGGTTCAAGAATCTCGAGCACAAACACACAATAATTAAATAATTTCTAGTGAAAAAAGAAAAATAAAATTTAAAAATTAGAAACAATTAATTTATAATAAGAGATCTTGAAATTGTTTTTCTTTGATGATAACAAATTCAAATATATTTTTTCCCCCACAAATTTTATAAGGAAAAAAAAAAAAAAAAAAAAAAAGAACCCAATACATTTCATATGTGGATTTCNCTTCATCATCCTCACGACCAACCAAGAAATCCCAACTATTAAAATCGTCTTCCCAAAATCCGATACCATTGCCGTTATTACTCGTGTTATTGCTATATGCCCATTCGAAATCCAAGAACTCGAGATCTTCAAACTCGATCGGGTTTGAGTTTGAAGATGACGAAGAAGATGAAGTAGAAACACAAGGATTTGAAAGCACTTGGGGCTCGACGATAGTCGTAGAGGTTAGTCCTTGCACCTCATCAACTTTGGTAACGACCGATGAATTTGTCGATGTCTCTGTGTCCAGATGACAATGGATTTGAGATTGAAGTTGACCAGTTGGAAAAGAGATTGGTTTGTGAGTTTGAGGGTCGATGCCCATTTTTCTTAGCTTCTTCTTAATGTGCGTGTTCCAATGGTTCTTGATCTCATTATCCGTTCTTCCCGGTAGATGCGAAGCAATCTTTGACCATCTGAAAATAAATAAATATATATATAAAATTATTTCCACCAATTTTTAGTATCCACAAATTTGTTAGTACCTGTTTCCAAGTTGAGCATGAAGGTCAATGACCATTTTCTCCTCGAGATCGGAGAGAAGGCCTCGTTTAAGGTCGGGTCTAAGGTAATTAGTCCACCGAAGCCTACAACTCTTTCCACATCTCAAGAGGCCGGCGAGCTTAGGGAGAGCCCTCCAACAGCACTGGCCATTGGAGAGGATGAAGTTGATGAGCTTCTTGTCTTCCTCAGCTGTCCATGGCCCTTTCTTCAACCCTACCTTCTCACAACATGGCTGTCTTCCCATTTTGCCCTTTTAATCAATTCTAGAGAGAGATATTAGAGAGAGAAGGAAGACTTTTGATGTATGTATGAAGATGATAATGAATGGAATATGTCACCACCACCTACATTTATATACACACATATATATATATATATTCTCAACATTAAAATATTATTTCTTTATCTAAAATTAGTTTAAATTTAAAAATTTATTATCACTATTTTACCATTGTAATAAAGATTAATGTTATGATTTATTAAAAGTAGATGACGGAATTTAAATATTTAAAAGTAGAGAGACAAAACTGAAATGTAACATGAAAGAGATGTATGGTCGTACGTACGTAATGTGTATGGGTTTTGAGACGGGTGAATTTATAAGTTAGTCGGGGAAGAATTGATTTTTTTTTTATTCACAATTTTAAAAATATATATATATTTATGTAATGAGTATGAGTTTAATATTCATGCCCTTTTACCAAGATTTAATAGCACTTTTGTGACAACATCTTTTTAACAAACATAATTTTTTAAAACATACAAGTAATAAAGATTAAAGGCTCCAATTGGGTTTTGTTCTTCATTTAAAATATAGAATTGTGAAGGATTGATTGATAAAACTATCGGCAAATTGCACAAATGGCGTTTAAAATATGTTGGAACGATTGACATGATATTTTCATTAAGTTATTTGTAATTATCATGCTTACTCGATCAAAATTTGAAGACTTAATTTAGCTATGAAAGTATGATTAGAGTAAGAGAATTGAAATAATGATGTTGTCTGCTTTGACCTGTTTTGTATTGCCATCAGTCTCACGATTCTAAAACGCGTATGTTAGGGAGAGATTTTCACATTCTTATGAGGAATGACTTTGTTTCTCCTCTCCGGAGAGGGTTCCACACCCTTATAAGGAACGTTTTATTCCCCTCTCTAATCGATGTGGGGATCTCATAATCCACCCCTCTTGGGGGCTAGCGTTCTTCAATCAATGTGGGATCTCACAATCTACCTCCTTTGGGGACCAGAGTCCTAGCTGACACACTGTCCCGTGTCTGGCTTTGATACCATTTGTAACCGCCCAAGTCTACTGCTAGCATACATTATCCACTTTGGCTCATTACGTATTGCTGTCAGTCTCACGGTCTTAAAATGCATCTGTTGGGGAGAGACTTACACACCCTTTATTCTACTCTCCAATCAACGTGAGATCTCATACGATAATGAGAGAATTAGGTATGTTAGGTGGAAAAGTGATCCCACTAATGAATGTTTTATGTAAAAGGTGAGTGTATGAAGAGAGAAAAAAAGAAGCATGCTTAGGCTGTCTTCTTCAAAAAGGGCCACCTTGCCCACTCACCTCAAATTTCTCAATGAATTAACTTACCAAATATTTGCAAAAATGCCCCTAACAAATCTAAAAATAAAACAAATTCAAAATAATTTGAATTTTCAAATTATATTTTTCATCCCGCTCCGGCTCCGTTTATTATTTGATTGATTATTATTATTAACGTTATGGTAAAAAAAAAATTATTGAAGACTATATTATAATATTAAATTTAACTTCAGTTAAAAGAATCAAAAAAAGAATTGAGATCGAATGTGTGTATTCTTATATAAAATATAAACTAATTAAACATTGAGAATAAAATAAAATATACTATTAATTAAATTATAAAATATATTTCATAACTAATTATTATAATATATTATTCAAATATTATTTCTTAATAAATTCTTTCGTTTCGTGTAATATTAAAATTTAAAATTTTTAAAATCACGTGGGTTAAACATTACAATTATATATATTTTTTTATGTAATATTATAATTTTTATTAAGACATTTTATAATTGTTTTAAAATCATTATATTTAAAATTATCCATTCAAAAGTNAAAAACGTAAAAAGACGACCTACAAAACAAAAAAAAAAATTGATTCATCGAATTCCCGACATTTCATGAGAATAAAGATTAAAATAAATGGCAACGATAGGGACAAAAATATTTTCCTCTTCGTCCCACCTCGTAAGCATCTATAGCGAAATTGAGGGTTTTTTGGTAGGGGCATTTTTGGAAAGATTTCAAAATTTTAGTCTGGCTTTTCGGGTCATTGAATTTTTCGAATATTTCTACTAGCCACTTCGAGTTAAGACAAATAATTACAACTGATTCAAATAAAAATCGAAAAATCTATAGATATAATATTTAATTATTAAAGCTACTTATGGAAATATATTTGTAATTTTATTTCAAATCGTTTTCCTCGTGTATTTTTTTTTCGAATATTATTATTTTTTCTTTCACTTAACTTGTGGGAATTCTTATATAATTTTATTATTATTATAATTTTGTGTCCTTTTACATATCGAAAAAAAAAAAACTTTAATGAATCTTCTAACCTTAGAAGCAACAATAAAATATTAAAATAATGGAATTTGAAAAAGATGTGAAAATGACATAAATAACACTATAAATGCAAAATATTAATAATAAAAATACTTGTACGGAAAAACAGTAACAAATTCTCACAAAAATTCAAAAATAAAAATAAAAATATTTTAAAATTTATTAAACTTATAAATTTATATTTAACATCTATCGAAATGGGCTATTTAAATAATGCTCGAGCGGGAATAGTCTGCAAAACACTTGTGTTTGGACGACCGAATTAAGGTAGAGATAGTATCGTCTTTAAAAATAGTTTCGATGACCTTTTTAATTAGCGTTAAATAGTCAGTTACTAAAAAAAAATTATATTTTAACTTTGAAAATTACTAGAGAAGAAATTCTTTATAAAACCCGACAATAATTGAATTGAATTTTTAAATTAAATTAATAATGTTTTGTTGAATGTAGCTTTCATCTATTATGGCTTAGTTATGTTTTACTTAATCAATAAGTCATTAATTTTTAATTAATTATTGTTGAAAAAAAAATCATTAATTAAAAATATTAAAAAATTATGAGATATATGAAATTTCAATTATAATTAATAAAGTCTCATTTATATATATCAATTTTATAAATTAATTAAACGGTCTGTTTCAGTTGGGACACCTTAATGATCTAATTAGCGTCCACACCACTCAAGATCAGCTTTTTTTGAGTATGCTTTTTTAGTGTAAATTCTGCTATCTCTTTAACGTGTGGATCATTGTCATCAACCCTTCTTATGCTACCGGTGATCGGTCCTGACCCATGTGTGGAAAATCAACCATGAATTTGTATTATGTTCAGAAAACAAAACTTAAAGTACAAATGGGAAGATTTGAGGAAGAAATTTTGAAAATTTTGCGTGATATGCTTTTGATTTTGAGTGGGAGTTTTGGTATTTGTTACTCGTTAGGTAGAACTCGATATCATCGAATATATTTATGACGTGGACGTTTTGTTCCATGCTAATATTCTTTTTTTGTATGGTACACGTGTATATAGTTTTGGACTAATCTAGTAATCGTTCTTGATTATAATTTTTTCAACCCAAACAAATCTTATTAAACAATGAATATAATCCAATCTGATCATAATTTTTTTGGGTTGGGTTGGTTCGGAACGTTTATTTAACTTTTTATTTTTAATAAAAGTAAAATGTTAATGCGTAAACATATATTTACATATTTTCAAATATTCAATTAAAAGGTGCTAACTTAACTTTAATATATATTTTGAAAATGACTTTTTAATTTTTTAACTTAAAATTATTTAGAAGGGTTGTTAAAAAATAAATAATAAAAGAAAACTAATTATAAAATAAAATAATAAAAAATATAATTATATGGTAAGTAAAATGTATTTTTAAAATCGATAATAAATTTGAGTAAGTTCGGTTAATCAATTTATAAAGTTTTTATTTATTTGAACCCGAACCAATAAGAAAATTAAACGAAATGTAATTGTTTCCGTTAAAAAAAAAAAAAAAAAAAAATTGACGTAGCTCTTTCAAAAATTTCTATAAATTTTTTTTAAGAGGTTTCTGAAAATGAGTAACCAGAAACACGAACCGTTCTCTAGTTCTCTACTTCGCAAAAACGAAAAAACTAACCCGACCACAACCGTGATAAAAAATTCCCCGTAATAACCTAGCTTATCAATCCATCCACATTAGTTTTGATTTTCGTGGCATGACTAAGCATGCAATTCTACCTGCTTAAAGGTTGAGATTGAAATGAGGAGACGTAGATGATTGACCTAGATCTGGTTAAAACGTCATGTAATGGATGAGATTGAACTATTACATATGTACGGGCGATTACATAAATTTCTTAATTTATTAATATTTATGGAACATACCTTATAATAATCTAACTTATTAGTCCATCCTTATTAGTTTTGATTTTTGTGGCGTGACATGCAATTCTGTGAAACCGTGTATTAAACTCGAGCTTTTATTTTCCTTTCCCATTTCCATTTTCATGTTCATTCGTATTTTTAGAACTTGCAACAATATCACGAACAGTTTAAAATAGTGCAAGAACCGTGCTAACCTTATTTTTTTCTGCAAGGGTTGGCGGCGGTTCAGACATATAGTTGGGATATAGAAATTTAAAATCTCCAACCTTAAAAGAAAGAGTACGTACTAATTATCACCGAGCTAAATGCTCACTTTAGCGGCTTTTATTCTCATATTAGTATTTTTTTTTATAGGACATAAGATAGAGCAGCCATTATAAGTGATGAAGCTTAGAAAAGAGGAACGAAAGATACGAGCTTCAGTGAATTATCTGAAGCCGTTTCTAACACGACAACGTTATAAAACTTCGAAAATTCGTGAGAACTATGTTTGGCAGAGATAATGAGGTTGTAATAGTTGTTCCATTTGGGGATCCCCATAACGATCTGACCCGCGTCTACACCAGCCAAGATCAAGTTCTGTTCAGCATGTTGTTTCAGTGCAAACTCTGCTATCTCTTTAACGCGCGGATCATTAACCTGAATCCCTATCACTTCACCGATGACTGGCCCCGGCCCCATGTGTGGAAAATCTACCATGACTTTACGTTTTGTTTAAAAGCTAATGGGAAAGATTTGAGGAACGATATGTTTTGAATTTTAAGGAGGAGCTTGATATTTATTACTGGCTGTATGGAACGGGATATCTTCGAATATGGCTTTTACGTGGACATTTTATTCCACGTAAAGAAAATTCTTGTTTTTGGAATGGTATCAAATACCCTACAATTCTTAGGTCATCTTTGAAACCGTGTACTAAATTAGAGCTTTTATATATATATTCCTTTACATCTTCATTTAATTGTAGTTAGTCAATCGTAATGTTTCACGTGCTAGCTTTCATACACACAGTAAATGGCTAGACGTGTATATACTAGAATACCTTAAACATATAGCTACACAATCTTTTGGATAAGCAGTGTGTCTAAACCGAATACAAACATATTAAAAAAGCAAAAACTAACAACTAGTAGCCGTCGAAGACGTCGAATAGTACCCATCCTTAAAAAAAATATATCCTTTGAACTTTAAAAAGTTTTATTAATATAGTTCGAACTTTTTAAAAAGTTTAAAAATACCTTTAATCTTAGTTCCTGGTTTAAAAAATACTGTAAAATTTTAAAAGTAACATTAACTTTCTCAACCTTTATATAAAAAAAAAACCGTTCATAAATTTTTTTTACCGTTAATAAATGGACACAGTTTTTAATGAAAATTGATGGTGGTACTAACAGTTTTGTTCATATACTAACCGTCAGTTTTGTTTTCGTCACATGTATAATTTGACGTTGCTCTTTCCAAAATTTCTACAAATTTTTTTAAGAGGTTTTTGAAGATGAGTAACCATAAACACGAACAGTTCTCAAAAGCTACTACTTCGCAAAAACGGAAAAACTAACCCGACAACGACCGTGATAAAAAAATTCCCCATAAGAACCTAGCTTATCAATCCATCCATATTAGTTTTGATTTGCGTGGCATGGCTAAGCATGCAATTCTATCGGCTTAAAGGTTGAGATTGAAATGAGATGACGTAGATGATTGACCCAGATCTGATTAAAACGTCATGTAATGGATGAGATTGAACTATTACATGTGTACGAGCTATTATATAAAATTTTTAATTTATTAATTTTTATCGAACATACCTTAGAATAATCTAACCTATCAGTCCATCCTTATTAGTTTTGATTTTTGTGGCGTGACATGCAATTATGTGAAACCGTGTATTAAACTCGAGCTTTTATTTTCCTTTCCCATTTCTGTTTCCATGTTCATTCGTATATTTAGAACTTGTAACAATATCATGAAGAGTTTAAAATGGTGCAAGAACGGAAAATGGAGAAGAAACAAAGAACCCTACTAACCTTATTCTTTCCCGCAAGCGTTGGCGGCGTTTTAGACCTATAGTTGAGATATAGAAATTTAAAATAAGAAAGAGTACGTATTATTTATCACGGAGCTATATGCTCACTTCGACAACTTTTATTCTCATATTAGTATTATTTTTTGATAGGACATAATGGATAAGATATAGCAGCCATTACAAGTGATGAAGCTTAGAAAAGAGGAACGAAAGATACGAGCTTCAGTGATTTATCTGAAGCCTTTTGTAACACAATAACGTTATAAAACTTCGAAAATTCTTGAGGACTATGTTTGGCAGAGATAATAAGGTTGTAATAGTTGTTCCAGTCGGGGATCCCCTTAATGATCTGACCAGCATCTACACCAGCCAAGATCAAATTTTGTTCAGCATGTTGTTTTAGTGCAACCTCTGCTATCTCTTTAACGCGTGGATCATTGATCTGAATCCCTACCACTCCACCGACGACTAGCCCTGGCCCCATGTGTGGAAAATCAACCATGACTTTATGTTTTGTTCAAAAAAACGGTAAGATTTAAGGAAGAAATTTTGAAATTTTGGTGTGGAGTGCTTTGGATTTTGAACAGGAGCTTGATATTTATTACTCGCTCTGTGGGACTGGAAATCTTCGAATATATCTTTTATGTGGACCTTTTATTCCACATAAAGAAAATTCTCGTTTTTGGAACAGTATCAAATACCCTTTGATTATCATGTCTATCTTCGAAACCGTGTAATAAATTAGGGCTTTTATTTTTATATTCTTTCGCATCTTCGTTCCCTTAGTCCATAAGCTGTAGTTAATCAACCGTAATATTTTACGTACTAGCTTTTAAAAACAAAGTAAACGGCTAGACGTGTATATACGAGAATACCTTAAACATACAGCTACACAATCATTTAGGTAAGCAGCATGTCTAAATCGAACACAAATATAGTGAAAAAAGCAAAAACTAACCACTAGGAGTCGTTGAATAATACCCAAAATTAAAAAGAAATATCCTTAAATTTTGAATAATACTAACAATTATTCTTTAACTTTAAAAAGTTTCATTAAATACTCCTAACTTGTTACTATATTTTTAAAAATAACATTAACAAAAAAAAAANTGTTTTAGATCAATATATGGACAAAAACTATCTATCTATATTTCATAATGAAAGTTCAACCATATTTTCGAAACAACCTTAAAAGTTTTAAGAATATTTTTGAAATAAAATATTGACCGTTTTTATTTTTGTCCAAATTATCAGAATATTTTTATTTTTTAATTGATAAAATTAATTTCCTTTTCTAATAATTTTTTTTATTCCAACAAATTACAGCCAATCAAACTAGAATTGTGCTTTTTTTTTTTTTTTTTTTTTTTTTTTTTTTTTTTTTTTTTTTTTTTTTTTTTTTTTTTTTNTAAATTTATTTATTAATTTTAGATTAAAAATATGCTTTTTTTTACAAAGATACAAAATTAGAATCTACCGTTTTTATTTTCAGAAAATAAAAGTGAGGTTCGACATTATCCACTGGTTTTGATATTAAAAAAAAAAAAAAAAAAAAANAAAAAATAAAGAAAAATAAAATTGAGTTTTTTTTTAATTAAAAAAATTGAATAAAGATATTTGTAAAAGTTTAATTATTAAATTGATTTCTAATTAGCATAAAAAAAATTATAATTTGAAATTTGAACTTAAAATAATTTATAATTAAATTCATACCTCAAATACGCCAAACAGNTGATTGGATGGGGCGGTTGGTGGGACGGTCGATCTCCATGCACGCGGAGGTGTGGATTCCTGTCGCATTTTCAGCCCATTTGCTGCCCTAACTTTTATTATTATTATTTTATTTTTATTTTTATTCACCATTTAATATCTCACCATCTACTTCTCTGGTAACAACTCAAGCTTATTGTTAGCAGATATTGTCAGTTTTAGTCCGTTACATCAGCCTCACGATTTTAAAACATGTCAATTAGAGAGATTTCTTGTAACGGCCCAAGCTCACTACTAATACATATTGTCCTCTTTGTGCTTTCCATTTCAAACTTCCCTTCAAGATTTTTAAAACACGTCTGTTAGGGAGAGGTTTCCACACCCTTATAAAAAACGGTTTGTCTCGATGTGGGAATCTCACAATCCACTCCCCTTGAAGACCCAACGTCACACTGCTCGGTCCCTAACTTTGATACCATTTGTAACAACCAAAACCCAACGCCCAACGTCAATAGATATTGTACGTTTTGACCCATAACGTATAGCTGTCACCCTCACAATTCTAAAATACTTATATTAGAGAGAGGTTCCTACGCGCTTATAAAGAATGTTTTGTTTCTCTCCCCAATCCATGTGAGATCTCACAAAAACAAACATTCTAGAAGTTTAAGAAAACAAACTTGAAAGTATCGAGACCAGAATAAGATTTGAACGTATCGTAAGAACTGATTGTGTAAGCTAAAAATGATGTAAGCAATGCACAAAAATGACGTCATATTATTATAAAAGAAAAGAAAAGGGAGTTCACAAAAGGTTTGACCCAAACAAAATCCCCACAACTTATTGTGTCGTTTGCTTTGGGAAGAGAGCCATCAATCTCTGTCTTTGGTGTATCCCTTAAATTTGTGGATTAAAAACAAGCTCACCAATTTCAAGTATAAAAATAATCATTAGTGCTTACAAGTGGTTGTTGGTGAAGTTTCTTGGAGGCCCACCATTCTCGAATCACACAAATCCACTCCCTTTCGAGGCCCAACGAATGTCGGATTTCACAAATCCACTCCTTCGAAGTCCAACGTCTTCACTGGCACGCCTCGTGTCCTCCCCTTTAAGGCTTAGCATCTTCACTTTAACAGCCTAAGCCCACTGCTAGCAGATATTCTCCTCCTAGAAAAAACGTTTCGTTCTCCTTCTCAATCGATCTAGAATGTCAAAAAAAATTATATTTTTTCATGTTGGAAAATGCAAAAACACTAAAAAAGCTTATCTTGTGCAACCACACAAAATCAATACATATCTAACTCTTCTACATTCTTCTTCTTTTGTAAAACATAAAAGGTGAGACAATAAGTTTTGGAGGATATTCCAAAGGATCCAATTGGTCTATGTTTCTGAACACGTGGACGAATAACGTCCCGACACGTGTTCATCTCCATTTTACACTCTCTCATTAATGGGTCCCCTAATGATAGCTTCCTCAAACACATTTAGGAAATAAAATAAAATAGTAAATTTTTAATTTTTAATTTTTTTTTTTGGGGATCTCTAAAAAAAGCAATCATTTCATGTTGTTAGGTAACGCTAACATAAAAAATTTCATCATTTTTAAAAAATATTTTATCTACATTGTTTAAAAAGTATATAATATAATTAAATATCGTCTCGAGATAATATTAGCATATAGTATCCTATGCTCTAATTTTTTTTTTTTTAATTCATTTTTAAAATTTGGCCTAAATTTTGAAAACGAGGTAAGGGATTTAGAACATATCTTGGGCTAGCTTTGGGCTTTTGGATTTGGGCTAGCTTTGGGCTTTGGGCTTTGGGCTTTGGGCTTATTGAAATAACGAAATGAATCTAGAAGGTCCAATGGGCCTATGCTTGTGCCTGGGTTTTATTTAATTTCAATTAGATTAAAATAGACCGTCATAAGATTGATTTGGAAATTGTTGCACAATGGCACTACAAAACACCAATGATGGTTCATGACAATGGTATGATTGAGTTAGAGTTTTAGTATTTATTACTCGCTAGGTAGAACTTGATAACGGTCTATGTTGTTACTTTTTTTTTTTTTAGTGAAAAATTAAATTGAAAAAAATGAAAGAGAAATAAATCGAGAATAAGTTATTTGAGTTAAGTGATCGTGAAGTCCTGAAGTTTTCAGACTCAACCTCATAACTCTCTGGTCCCATTCTTCTCGTTCTTACTTGTTGTCATCGTCTACTACTTTTGCTATTAATTTACTCAGTTGGTCATATTTAATCTAGTTTTTGTGGAGGTTAGTCTTAAATCATATCATTTAAGATAAAAAAAAAAAATATAATTATTATAAATAATAAAAACTTTAAAAAATGGTAGCAGATTTAGTTTGAACGGAGAAGATATGTCATTTGCTAATAAGTTACATCTTCCTTTTATTTTATTAAATGATATTAATTTGGTTAAATTATTTAGTTTTGAATTAAAGATTAAATGAGAAAATTTTTATATGAATTTTAGTAACGTTAATATACTAAATTATTTTATTATTATAAATAAATATGCTTATATTTACATAAATCATTTTTACCATATTGACATAATAAATTGTTTATATTAGGCTACTAATTAATATGTTATTAAATTAATTAATAACTAGATAAGTTAAATTTGTCGAATTAAATAGCCTACTAAAATGGTAGAAGTGTTTTGTTTTTTATAATTACACATTTTTAATTAAAATTATTTTGATAATTTAAAATTAATTACCTTATTTATCAGCCTCTTATCTATTCATTATAAATTTTTACTCCAAATTTTTTATTTGAAAATTGTATTTATAAATGAATAAAAATTTAATGAGTTAAAATTACTTTAATGATTTGATTTAATAAAAAATAAACTAACTAACATAAAATTAATTATGCAAAAATGTTGGAATTAATGGTGAGAAAGGAGCAAAAATAATTGTGTTTGATGGTGCATGATAATGCTATCAGAGTTTCACGTAAATGATATGATTTAAGACTAACATCCGCATAAACTAAGTAGGCTAACGAGCGAAAATTTCAATATGGGATTCAAAAGAAAAATGGAAGGAGGATATAGTAATTACCATCGAACTATATACTCCATTTGGTAACTGTTATTCTCATATTATTACTACTTTTGATAGTTTATAACGTAGATAAGACATAAGTACATATAACATAAATGATCCCGTTGCAAGTTTGCATTTTAGGGAAGACAGACGAAAGAGGAAAACGTGAAAAATATTGACGTTTTTAAATTTTAAATTTAATTTATAATCAGAAATGACAATTTTGATCTCATTTGAGTTGGGTTACATTTAAATAGTTGAGTTTACTTAATTTTAATTTTAAAATAATTTAAAATTTTATTTGAGAAATAATATTTTTTTAGACTATATAAACGCAACTATTGAAAATGTTGATCAAGAATATAAGTTATTTACCTGACAAAAAGTTTGTTTTGAGAACTATTTATTATAAATTCATCCTATTGGTAACCCGTTAACAACGGTAAAAAAAAAAAAAAAAAAAAAAAAAAATTCTCACTGATTTGTGTGAAGAAAAAGGTTACCGAGATAATAGAAAAAGATGTATTTGAAGAATTGAGTAGTCAGATTTAACAAGGAGAGAAAAAAATGAGGGTAAATCAGGATAATGTTAAATTGTTAGCACGTTATATACCCGAAACACCAACGGTAAAAAATAAGATCCTTAATCGAAATTTTTAGCACACAAATAATTAGGAAGATGAAGCATATTACTACCCATAATTTTTGGACGACTATAACAGAAGAAACAAGGAAATTAACCCCATGATAATGTCGTATACTAGTATATGATGATGTGCTTAATATATACAGTTTGATGTATGACGTACTTGATATGCTTTATGCACTCTATGGCGATATGATAAGTATGATGGTTGTATGGCGTTTGTCTTAATATGTTGGTGTTTTCCATATTAAGCATGATATATGATGATGAGTGTCATATTGCATCATGTCGATAGATTGACATAGAACACAACCCTAAGAGCATGAAAATGATATTAATATAAATATCCAACGAGCATGTGTTACTTAGTATAACAAAGAGATGAGACTAGAGGGTTGTGTAAGAAGAGACGATAAGATGGAATTTAGAGGGACCTCATGCATATTGTATGTTCATAAGCATAGGGATACTTCCCCAGAGACGATGAGTGCGGACACGCACAGTATGATGATGATGGTGTTCATGGGGAGCATGACATTATGGGGTTCCGCCGACCTTCAGACGTCGCTACAGATTAGCTTGACCACAGGGTCCAGGGGGTGTGCGAGCCTCCTGGGGATTCACACTCGCACGTGTGGGTCGTTCGTAGGGAAGTACTACACATCCAATTTGTCCGAGACGGGAGGTCACCCGAGAGAATAGAGATAGATGTTGCATGGCCCCCTGCGGTGGGGCCACTTACCGAGTATTCTTCGAAATACTCAAGTCGTGTGCCACATCATTTTTCAGGAAAAGGCAAGGTACACTTGTACGGAGGATGGCGACATCGCAAGCAAAGACTCTTACATATGTATAGGGTAGACTCATATTTAAATTCTTAGTCTAGAATGTGTTGTTTTGCATTAAATTATTTTCTACTTGTTTTTAATTTCTTTAAATATCAGTATTTCGTATTTAAACACATAATATTATGTGGAAACGTTTTTAAATATTTTTATATTATAGATGATGGTCTTATTTTAAGAGTTACATTCTGCATTTTAGCAGAACATGAGACGTTACTAACGACTCTAACTAAGTAGAAATTTAGAGTTATTACATGAGTTCATATAATTGAGCTAACAAAAAAAAAAAAAAAAAAACAGACCTCGTTAATGTATGCAATAACTATTCATTTGTTTGGAGTATTTCTAGATCTTATTTCATACCTTCATAACAACTCTCATTTGAACGTGGCCTTAACCAATTTTAAAATCTAAAATAAAATTTTTAAAACTAATTTTTTTTAATGAATTTTTAAAATTTGGCCTAAATTTTTAAAACGAGGTAAAGGATTTGAACATATCGGGTTGATTTGGGCTACCTTTGGGCTATGGGCCGTTAACTCAATTCATTTATTCAAATTTTTGGTTGTGAATTATAAAGACGTAAATAGATAAACAAGGTTAAATTGTGTTACATTTCGTGGATATGCTTACTATAGAACAATAAAAATATACATATTAGTATCGTAACTTAGTTTTGAGTATATCAAAACATCGAAATATCGGTGAACGTTCATATAAATTTTTAACGGGAGGGCGTCGGAGAGGGCGTCGGAGAAGAGGAAGAAGAAGAAGGGAATAAAGATGAAAAGAGTTTATGAGCCAAGACAGCATTAGCAGCATCAGAGGGATGGAAGGCATCCCAAAACACATACTCACTTCTGTTCTTGCATACTTTTGAGTTTGGCAAACAAAGCCCTCCAATGCTTGTGTCCACATTGCAACAAGATGTATTTGAAACTTTGAATCCTGAATTTTTTTTTTATACAAAAAAAAAAAAAAAAAATTAGGTTATACAACTCGAGTCGCGTGTATTTTTTTCGTCTTTAAACTTTCATGAAACGTTAATTTATTAGGTCCTAGTAATTAGATAGCTAAGGTATCATAATGTGAAAGTTTCGATAGACTTTTGTGAGATCTAGAAACAAAGCATTCCTTATAAGAGTATAGAATCTTGTAAAGACATTTTAAAATCGTGAGACTAACGGTTATACGTAACGAGCTAAAACGGACAATATTCGGTTATGGTAGGTTTGAGCTGTTACAAATGGTATTAGAGCACGATACTGAATGGTGTGTCAGCAAGAACACATCGGTTAAAGAGGGGAACGAAACATTTCTTATAAGAGTGTGAAAACATCTCCTGTGTTTTAAAACTGTGAGGTTGACGACGACCGTAACAGCCCAAGCCCACCGCTAGCAGATATTGTCCTTTTTAAGCTTTCCCTTTCGGGCTTCCCCTTAAGGTTTTTAAAACACGTATGCTAGGGAGAGAATTCCATGCCCTTATAAACTGTGTTTCGTTCTCCTCCCCAACCGGTGTAGGATATCATAACGATACATAACGGGCTAAAGAGGACAATATTTGCTAGTGGAGGGTCTGAGCTGTTACAACTTTTATGTCCTATGGTTACTTAGATCAGATTTCTATTTAAATAACTTTTCAAAGATAAAAATGAACGTTAAAGACCAGAATTATTACGTACCGTAAGTCGAAGGATTGGTGATGAGGTCAAGAACGACCGGGTAAGTATCTGCAAAGAGAAAATGAGCGTTCGGGAGGGTTTTGTTGAGAGTTATTGCGAGGGTTTGGAGCTTAGAATTGAAGTGTTGAACCCATTGGTTCACTCTTTTTAGGCATTGCCCTTTTCTTGACTTCACCCTTTGTGAAGGAATGCACCCCAATGGCCCTAGCCCATGCACCACCATCTTTCTTGCACCCAATTGGTGAAGCCTCTACAATCAAATCATCAAAAGTTTGATTAAATTCTTCTTTTTAGATCGGGCGGAGATGTTATGTTCGTGAGATGGGACAGAGATGAGGAAATCTTTTCCGTCCCTGTCTCCATCCCACTACTTATTTTAATTTCTATTTCTCGGTAAGGGTTTGATTATTCATGATAGTAACGATATCGACCCTGACGTTGATACAAGGCTGAAGTTTCTAACTATGATGAATACGTTAATTATGAATCTATTTAACATTTTTCAAATTCAGATACTTATTAGACATGAATCTATTATAGATTTAAGCTCACCGTAAATTGTCGTTCCAATGTGGAGAGTAAGAGGTCCAAAAATTCATCGTGCGTGTATTGTTGTCCATCGGCCAAAAATGGCTGCAAGAAATTGTTCACATAGTCATTGCTACCTACAAACACACAACACCAAATATATTTATATCTTCGAACATTTCATCACACTATTTCTCTCAAATAATTTACAGTAAGTTTAACTTTATACTCTTTACTCGTACACTCAAAAATTTGTAAGAAGTCGAACAATATTTAACTCAGACATCGTGTCTTGATACGATGTTAAATTGGTTAATGAATTAGGGTAAATTTAATTATAATACTTTACCAATTCCAATGAAATACAATGCTTCATTGCAATGTATATTAGCTTTTTCATCCCCGATCTTCCTTCTGATCGCCATCTTTGTCCTGTTGAAGTTCTGGATTTGATCATCGAACGATAATCTTTGGATCTGAAAAAAAAAAAAAAAATTGTAATTTTGATAAGCAAGTCAAATTTGTATATTGTTTTATTTTATTTTTTAATGTTTAGACTTTGAGATATGGAAGAAGTTTATTATCATTCTTACGAAGTAGAGTCCAGTGTCGTTGAGAATCCCCGCTCCACCAGAAGCGTAATTAACACCTTGGAGGAGTCTATCGTCATCTTGAGAAAGTGATAGGTACGGAGGCGGCGACGGAATTCCTAGCTTAGAAGCTACAAAGATAATTTATCAATCTTCGAATCAAATAATTAACTTAAATCCAAAGTGGGTTTGTGCTCCTCGATCCTTACTTAATACTACCAGTGTCGTGAGGTAATCAAGAGAATACATACATACATATAACCAATATATCGAGATATAAAGACAGACATTGGTAACTTGAGAATACATACGTACATATGATATCTCCGATGGTTCGACCGTTAGTGAATCGGCCAGTTGGTTGGCCACCGTTATAATCAAGTCCGTACCAAGGATAGTCGGAGCGTGCGAGGGAGTTAAGAAAGTTGTTGTTTCCAACCTCAGTTAAGGAGTCTCCAAACACATAGGTGACCAAAGGAGATGCTGCTTCTGCTGCTCCTGCAAAGAAGATGATAGCAAAGATTGAAGCAAAGGCATGGATTGATATCATGGCTATATGCCCTAATTTTGGTGTGTTTTTGGTTGTGAATATGAGAAGAAGTATTTATAGGCCAATTTTGGGATCCTTTTGGTGTTGCCCACTTCTTCAAGAATGGCTTGGTTGGTGCTTTATTCAAACCCATTTGAAGAGAAATAATGAGAAATGTGGTTGAAATAGTGGCTTTAATTTTTCTTTCTTTCTTTCAAGTTGGCCAACTGATGCATCAAATGTTAGTTTTGTTAGGTTTTTTTTTTTTTTCTTTCTTTCTATTTTTGGTATCTTACTCGTAAAAATATTCATAAACTTTGTATTATGTGTGCGATTTCACGTTAGTTGTAGAGGAGAACGAACCATTTCTTATAAGGGTGTGGAAACCTCTCTCTATCGTATCGTGAGGCGGATGATGATACGTAATGGGCCGAATCGAATAATATCTATTAGTATTGGGCTTGGACTGTTACAAATGGTATCAGAGCCTGACACCGAGCGGTGTGCCAATAAGGACACTAGGTCTCCAAGGAGGTGGATTATGAGATCGCACGTCGGTTTGAGAGTGGAACAAAACATTTCTTATAAGGGCATGACATCCTCTCCCTACTAGTTACGTTTTAAAATCATGAAAACGGTACGTAGCAGGTCAAAATGGATAATATCTATTAACATTGGGTTTAGGCTGTTACAAATAGTATCAAAACCAGACACCGGATAGGGTGTCAGCGAGGACGCTAAGCTCCCAAGAAGGGTGGATTGTGAGATCCCACGTTGATTAAGGAGAAGAAAAGAACATCCTTACAAATGTATAAATACGTAACGAGACGACTAGACAATATCTTAAAAATTACAATTATGTCTAAAAAATATCTGTGAATCGAACTTTTAGTATATGGATGGAACGGGTAGTTCCAAATTTTAATAATTCACGTGCGTGTTTATAATTTGAAAACATTTTTTTTTTTTTAATAATCTCGTATAATATTTATTGTATTAAAAATTAAATAAATTAATTATTGTTTTATTTATTTATTTATTGAGAATCAAGTACTTTTCTTGTAGACGACACAAACCACTATATTTTTTATTCCAAAGAACAACTAAAAGGAAAAGCAGAATATTTCTTTTTCTTTTTTAATATCTTTTTTATCTCATAAACTTTTATGCTTACTGTACTCCCTCTCACAACTAATTGGGAAAAAAATAAATAAAGAGTATAATATTTTTAAATTGTCCCATTAAAATTTTGTTGTTCCCTTCCAAATCATTCACTCCCGTTCAATCCTTTGCGACACATCCGACTTGCCTTTACACTAGGCCAAGTCATTCGGCTCGACCTTGCTTCTGTTCAGGGCCAAGTTTTCTCAATGCACCATCGCGTCTCATCTTGTCATCTCGATCTCCATAGACATGGCCCATATGTCTTGACGTCATCCCGAGTCTCAGAGTGTCGTTGGCCATCATAACTCACTCGGTCATGCCTTCGAGAACGGGCTCGTGTGTCGTTCATCTCATCGGAACTTCTCGAACATCCATCCATCTAGGTTCTATCGAGGCATTGGCCCAACTATGCCCATGCCATGTCATTTACGGATACTGTACCGAATAGCAGGTGTATGTAGCAACCTCCAACATGCGGGCTGGGGTGCAATACCAGCACACCCGTGTCGCCTGATACTGTCCTTGAAAAACCCATTTCAAAGGAAGTCGCCCAAGACACTCGTCTCGACACGCTCGCACACGCTGTGACACACGTATGTGCCACAGGATAGCTCACTTAGGCCATTGGGCCCAGGGGTAGATTGAATATTGATTGATTATTTGTTGATTCATTGACCTCATATTGTATAGATCACATCGTATACGTGCAAGGAGTGATCGTGTATGTATATTATAACACGTAAGGCGTGACCTTATAGCTACCCTATCAATCGAAACAATTCACTACTAGAGATTAGTTGGTCAATGTCTAGCAATCTCTATATAGTACAAGAATCATAATCATGGAAGGAGTGACCACGTGCCTATCAATTGTTCGTACTCATGCGGTCCCCTTTTCCTTGTCTAGACAAGTTCTCTGTGACCCCACAACAATCTCTACACATAATATGTAGATAAAACGGCACAAACAACCGTAAAACAATTATTTCTTAATCCTTGTACTAAAATCCCATACAGCCTATTAACGACTTTTTTCAATCGTCCATACAGATTATGCTTAAATAATATACATTTACTTAGTAAAAAACGTATACATTAAAAAAAATTGAAACGAATATATGTATAGTTGTTAACTTCTTCCTACCCAATAGTTATATATTCTAAGCTGTTGTTATTGCCTTTTTGCTTGCATCACGAATTTCAATCTTTCAAAACTCTCTTTTGAAATCTCTTTGTCCCCGTTTTCTAAGACTTTCTTCTTGAATCGGGACTAAAGGTTCGAGCATACGTCGCTTGGCTGTAGGCAACGCAAGAACGAATTGGTTTAACTTACTTATTGCTGGGAAGTGAGTGCCGCACAATCGCAAGTCCATTGCCATCAAAAGTGCCATTGTGACAAGAAAATAAATAAAGAATTCTGAGGACAGGATTAAAATAGGAGACGAGAATAGAGAAGTCTTCTCCGTCTCTGCCTTACTCGTGAACATCTCTAGAGTCCATCCTTCCTCTTTTACTCGGTCCTACATATCTAAAGTCGCTGCTTCATCTCGTGGACATTTCTAGAACGCATCTCTTCTTTGACTCGATCCTATATAACTAAATTATGCACGTTGAAGTTAGAATTTAAATAATATAATTCAAATATCAGTCTCCCAAGAACATGGGCGTTAATATAAATATTAAAAATTTCATATGCTATCACACCATAAATATTAAAAAAACACATAATTCAATTCCCTTCCTTTTTTTAACTAAAAAAACCCCTTCTTTCATAAATAAATAGATTTACAAAAACAAAAACACAGATCAATTCCTTTCTTCTTCATTCTTTCTTTTTCTGGAACTGAAAAAAAAAAAAAAAAAAAAAATCCTTTTTTTCTGTACATATTTCAGTATTAAAAATCTTAGATAACTTGAGAAAGAATAAAGAAAAAAGGACCCGACGGATCTTTCTGTAATTACAGTAAACAAAACCAACAGCAAAGCAAAGGACGGAAACAGATTGGAAGAAGAAGAATCAGACGAAGAAGACGACGAACTCATTCCAAAGCTTCCACTAAACTGAACCCAAATCCATTTTGCTTTGTCTCTAAGCTCAGATCATCATTTCCCCCTAAATTTCTTTGTTTCTGCAATACCCATTTTCGATTCGACCAAAACCCACATTCCATTTCTCTCCAAAAATGTCATTCTCCTGCGGAATCGAGTGCGTTGTGGTGTTGGGTTGCTTGAGATGGGCTTGGAAGCGATGCACTTACATCGGCTCTTACGACAGCGCCACTTGGCCACCGGCCACTTGCGATGACTTCGAATCAGTCCCACGAGTCTGCCGTTTAATCCTCGCCGTTTACGAATCCGATCTCAATAACCCTCAATTCCTCCCTCCTGGAGGATACCGCCCCAACCCCGATTGGCTGATCAAGCGCGTTACTTATGAGCAAACCAATGGTCGGGCTCCGCCTTACATAATCTATATCGACCACGAACATCGCGAGATTGTTCTTGCGATTCGGGGTCTTAATCTTGTGAAAGAGAGTGATTACAAGCTGTTGTTGGATAATCGATTAGGGATGCAAATGTTTGATGGTGGGTTTGTTCATCATGGTCTTTTGAAATCCGCGATTTGGCTGTTGAATCAGGAATCTGAAACGCTTAAACGCCTTTGGGTTGAGAATGGATCGGATTACAATATGGTATTTGCAGGTCATTCCTTGGGGTCTGGTGTGGCGGCGTTGTTGACTGTGATTGTTGTGAACCATCGTGATCGGTTAGGGGGTATTCCGAGAAGTAAAGTCCGGTGCTATGCGGTGGCGCCGGCAAGGTGTATGTCGCTTAATTTGGCTGTGAAATATGCAGATGTCATTAATTCTGTCATCTTGCAGGTAATGGATGAATTCTACTGATACCCATTTGATTTGTTGCTTGTTCTATAATGATTTTGATACAATTCTCTTCCAGCTTGGCTTTGATTAAGAATTCTGTGACCTTTTGAGTTCAATCTAATGCTTGTTGCTATTCAATTCCGTTCTGTTTGTATGTAATCTTTAGTTATCAAAGAAAACTTAATGTTCTTGTAAACATGGCTTGATTGTTCTTATTCAGGATGATTTCTTGCCAAGAACAGCCACACCTTTGGAAGATATATTTAAGTCAATCTTTTGGTATGTATCACTTTTGGGCTGAAATTTTGGATCTATGACACACAATCTTAGAACTATTGCAATAAAATTCCTATTAATATCTCTTAAACCAGGCCTTGATACTTTGGACAGTTTGCCTTGCCTATTGTTCCTGGTTTGCCTGAGGGATACCTTCATACCCGAGAGTCGAAAACTGCGGGATCAAAGACGACTGTATGCGCCTGGAAGAATGTATCATATCGTCGAAAGGAAATTTTGTAGGTATAGATCATTCATATTGTTCTTTCTCCCTTATTCATGTTGGTTGAAGATTTCTTTACTTTTTTGGTCATTTTCTTGAGTTCAACTACAGCCATCTTCATAAATTAAGTTGTTGTACTTTGTAGCTATGTTTTATGTCACAAAACAAGACAGTGTTTGGTCTTTACACTACAAATTCAGCTGATTTTCAGCTGATTTAAGGATTTTGTTTGGTGGAGTGGTTTGTTCTTTTATTTGTACTTATACTTTCACTTCTTGCTTCCCAGATGTGGGAGGTTTCCTCCTGAAGTTAGAACAGCTATTCCCGTTGATGGAAGATTCGAACATATCGTCTTGTCGTGTCATGCTACGTCTGATCATGGTATAATATGGATAGAGAAAGAAGCAGGGAAGGCCTTGGAAGTAAGTATAATCTCTTTACATTTCTTAATCAATGACTCGAGGGTTTCTCGTTTATGTTCTCGAAAATCTTATGGGTTATCCTCTCTCTCTCGGATTCGAGGTGTACGAAAGGAGGAACGAGTGTTTTTTTACTAGCAATCTCGTAATTGTGCGAAAATATTGTGTAGGGGAAAAGATAGTGTGCATCCTTTTATCTATTCTGTCATATATTGCTTACCCCATTGTATGTCCAAGAATAGTAGGGGGCTATGGGAGAGCAATCTTTTATCTTATCTATTCTCATCTTGAAGCCTTTTATAAGCATTTGAGCTCTGACCATGTCTGAGCATCAGCAAATGTTGGCTTTATTGGCAACGTATAATATCGCCAAAGCTTAGCGATACTACCCGCTTGACCCTCTTTCGTATGCCCTTGAAGGTGACTACTAGCTTCATTGAGAGTGTGAGATCCCATATTGGTTGGGGAGGAGAACGAAACATTCTTTACAAGGGTGTGGAAACCTCTTCCTAATAGACGTATTTTAAAAACTTTGAGGGAAAACCTGAAAGGGACAGCCCATAGAGTACAATATCTGCTAGTGGTGAATTTGGACGGTTATAGAGAGACTCTTTAGTCCCTTTTCCAGTGAAAACCAAATCATATCGATATGAGTTCCTTCTCCACTTCCATCTCAAAGTTTAAACCATGAAACTTAACTATTGATGTCAGCCAAAAGAAATGTATACTCCATCGAACTTGCACGGCATAATTAGGTACCTGTATATCGTGTATGATATCTTCATTAAGTTCGTCTGAGGTGTTATTTTGCATTTGTTTAAGATTTGTAATAGCTGTGATACTTTGCAAGTACTTTTACATAATTTAACCAAGTATTTCACACTCAGTTAATGAAAGAAAGTGGTGGTAGTACAGCCACAACAGCACCCAAAGTACAGAGATTTGAGAGGAAGCAGACCCTTGAGAAAGAGCACAAAGATGCTTTGGAAAGAGCCGTTAGTCTGAAAGTTCCTCACGCCGTGAACTCGATGGAGGACGAGGAGGACGAGGAGGAGGCTTCTCATCAAGACGACGAAACACAACAGCCTCCTCCAAGCCAAAGTGGAGAATCCTCGACAAAGACAAAACCCGCTTCTGGCAGGACGAACTGGGACGAAGTGGTTGAAACGCTATTTCATCGAAGCGAATCAGGAGATCTTCGTCTTAGAAAAGAAGTAGCAACAGCAACAGCAACAGCAACAGCAGATGAAGCTCCCCCTCAATCTCAATAACATCACCACTCCATTCATGGTTTAAATGATTTTGAGATTAGATATCCCATCTGTTATTTTGAGTGTAAGGATAGGATACATCTTGTTCGTGTTTGTGAGCCTTTTTACAATGTAAAATAGTCATGATTTACAATTGGGCAGATTGCCCAAAGCGTAAATAACAATTACACAGATGAGAAGAGAAAGGAAGTGATGTCCTCGTGTCAAGAACATTCATTCAATTGTGGTTGATGTTGTGGATTCTTTTGGTTTGATTGTGGATTCTTTTTGTTCTTTCTTCTGTGTACTCTACTGGAGCAATTATCACAGTTGCATTTGAATTGAGTATGCTTTTCCAAGAAAAGAAATGAAAATCTGATACCAAGATTAAGAAATCAAATCAAATCAGAGGACTAAGGATCTGAACAATAGGTCCCTAAAATAAAAGATACTCTCATTCTCAACAATGTATAGCAACAACTAAACTCGAAATCTCCTTTATACATAAAGCAATTTACCTATTTGAGAGATCGATGAACCCCAAGCTCGGTTCGTTCATGATCAACCGAAGAGGTAGAGGTTTTGATAAGGAAGGGTCAAACAGCATCATCTCTTCCATTAAAGAGGAAAAATACAATCTAGTCTACTACTGAAGAGCAAAAAGTAAGCATGGAAATAACTAATGATAACGAAATAAGCACACACCCCACGAGAGTGTGACATACATTCTTCTATCTTACAGCTAACACAAGTGGTTAATCAGGTCAGGTTTGCATGGCTTCAGCATGGTAGTTTTCAAGCTCCTTGTCGAGTTCAGCGGAGGACTTCTCCACAGGTTTCTTTCTTCCTTGGCCACGGCCACGACCACTACCACTACCACGCCCTCGGCCACGGCCTCCACCTCCTAAACCACGGCCTCCTCCACCTCCTAGACCACGGCTCCAGCCCCCTCGCCCACGACCACGACCGCGACCACTCCTCAGCCCTCCACGATGGCTTGGACTATACAAAACCCAAAAACTCCAATAAAACCAGACAGCAATAGAAACAAGTTGTCCTACCGATTTAAGCAAGTACTTTATTTCCAACTCATGACGTGCATTTTTTTAAGAACTTAGTAGCTGAGGCTGAGCACCATGCATATCTATTTAAAAAATAAGTAAATAAATAAATACATATTACATCATATATAACAAGTGTTGAGAATTAAACCAACAACCCTTAGATACCTCAAGTGAATAATTTCAAAGTGATCAAATATAACCTACAGTAACTAATTTCTTTGACTTCCAACCTACATTTCTTCTTACCGTTCACTCCTCCATGCATAATAAACTTGTTTACAACTATGAAGCAAAACGCACTCATGACCACATCTAGAAAAACATTTATTAGAAATTTATTTTGCGAACTATTATAATAGAACTCTTTCCTATTATTTTAGCAACTAACATCCTACTAAATAACCATTTGTTTTTTAATCTCTAGTTTCTAAAGAACTTTCCATTGTATTTAATAAGTGCCTCTTTAGAAAGTTCAGAAAGGTTGTATGTTCTATTAGATATAAATTTGAATTACATGTCTAATTGAACCCTAAATTTTCATTTGTGTCATAGGTCAATAACCTATTAGACAATTGAAAGTTTAAGAACTTATTAAACACTTCTTAAATTTAGGAGGTCTATTAAACACAAATTGAAAGTAGTTTAGAGACTAATCAAAAAGACTTTTGAAAGCTTAAGGACAAATTAAACAATTTAAGCTTATAAAAACTAGAAGAAAAATCTTATTTTGTTTTTGTGTTTTCATTTCATTTTTCTGCCTATTAATTTTCAAATATAATTCATTAAAATAGAGGCATATATAAACAGTTGGTTTATAAAAATTAAGAAAAACACACACAAACACACAAGCATTGCACTATTATCACTAACATCTGGCATCCTCTTTTNTCTAAGTGAATATTTTTATTGGGGAAAAAAGAAAATTTTCATTGGCCTGACTTCCAAACAGATAGAAAAGATCTAACTCTCAATTGTAAAGGCCCTATAAAAATCAGAGATAAGACTAAATACCAAGAACAAATGACTTCCAAAATTAATCCAGCTACCGAGCAGTAAAACAATCTCAGAATGCAATTATAATAATAAAAGAACAGGTTCTCCACTATTGAATGTAAAAATTTCATGCCCAATACAATCTCGAGTTAGAACTTACCCAGGAAAAGGGTTGACCGCGTTGGAGCTACCAGTACGACCAGATTCAGACCTGCATATACCCAACAAATATTAATTTTACTCTACATTTGAAGCAGATTTTGCCATCTTTTCATTAATCATTTTAAGAACGCGATTATCAAAGGAGAGCACGTAAGAGAGAGGGGGAAGTTTCCGACACAGCAGCCAAGGACAAGGGAACGTCTATATCACAGATAATAAATCATTAATAGACTACTACTATAAAATTTATCAAAGGCCAGTCTGATAAAAAATGAATACGTTTTTTTTGCAAATAGGAAAAAGAACCATTTCACTGATTGATGAAATAGATTATAAAAAGAAGACCTATCTGTGAGTAAGTACAAATTTCTATTCACAGGAAACAATAATTAGTTATGAAGATACTAAAATTAAGTAAGAAAAGGGGCAAAAAGGAAGAGAGAAAGATACTCCATACGTTAGAACAACGGTTCTCCTGCTTCTTCCATTCACTCCAGTAACATTTATGCGTGCAGAAACTGGCGTGTCAGCATTATCACCAAGCATTTCAATCTTCATTGGCTTCCCATCCAGTAACACATTGTTGTAGCGCTTTAGAGCAGCAAATGCATCACTTCTGCGAGTATATACCACCTCTGCTGAGCCCTTAAATAAACAATGGAAAGTTTATCAGCCAACTAAAGCTTGATAAGGGAGCTAACTATTACAAAAGCATTCAGAACAGAAGAATGATTATCATATGTGCTATAGATGTCCTGCCAACTTAAGAGAAACAAAATACGAATAACAATGATAAACAAAGAAAATTTGAATTTGATATATAAAAAACATGCAATATACAACTTATTCATTAATTTTAACTTCTCGGCATTTGTTACATGTATTCTAGTAAAAAGTTCCTTGTAATAGCTTTTTTCAGCACTATCTAGCTTCCAAAGTAAAGATGAATTTTGCACATAGACAAAGTCGAATCCACCAAAAGCAAATATTGATTTCATGGTCACACAGTTATGACTACCAAAACAATGTTAATACTCAATTCCGGAGAAAGCTATACGGACACATTACTGCATATTTTTACGAAAAAAACTGGTGGAACTTACACTTGGACGGCCATTTTTGTCATAATGAATTGCAAATCTTTTCAGGTCTCCAATCTCAGAGAACAACTCCTGAGTTCACCGTCAGGTTCCAAGAGAGTATTAATCAAAAAATGAAGAGAAAGCATCTTTAGTCAAATATATATGGCTTGAGTTGTACCCTTATATCTTCTTTGGTCACCCCATAATCCAAGTTAGAAACGTACAACTTTGTGCCAATTTCAATTCCAGAAATCCCTGAAGCTCTAAGACTGTCTTCAAATAAATCATGCTGCCACTGAACATTCTTCATTCTGCGTGGGGGCTGATGAAAGCATGCAGATAAGAATCCAGACGGAGAAAACACATATCAGCTTATAAATTGACAAGAATATAATTCTCCACTCTTGAAAGTCCTTTGAAAATAACCCAGATAACCCACACGTATTCAATATTTGCAAAGATAATGGTACAAATACACCAGGAGACGAATCGGATCAGAGGGTGACCCACGATGAGATTCTCCATAGAACAACAATTTTACTGATCCTCTTCTGTTAGAGTTACTATAGTGTTATTTGAGATCCTCATGAGCATGTATTTCAAGGAATATCAGGTTCTCAAGCATATGCATTAAACATCACAGTTTGAAGCTTGCCTTGCTAATTGAGAAAGCAGATGGCCTTGCATTTATGCCAAGCGGACCTCTACGAACTGACCCTATCACTACTGCTCTTCCCCCATTATAAGACCCACCTGCACCACGCCCACGACGAGCCCTACCTCGTGCTCTAAGCTTCTCACGGTTATTCTTCTTTATCACATCCTCTAGAGACATATCCAAAGGAGTAGCCATCTGGTCTGATAAGAGGAAACAGATTTCGAAGAACTACAGAAAAGAAGTCCTGCAGAAAGGTACGATAAACATTAATCATTATGATACTTGCATGAAACTTGACAAATCAATACTTCATTCAATGTATCAACTGTAACATGTATTCACTATTAGTTGAAAATGACCTGCTCATCCAACTCAACATCCATCCTCAACAAGACACAAACTCCCCACTAAAGCCCAACCAAGACTGTGAAGTGCCAAAGCAGATATTTCTAAAACAATTTGCCGTACCAACTCAAAGTTGAGGTTTAACATAACCTACCCACCAAAAGATACGTTCTAGATTTTTATGTATTTAACTTAACACATGGATCGGACTAGAAGAAGGTAGCCTTACATAGAAATGCAAATAGAACTGCAAATGTGCTTCATAACACTAGTAAAGGTAAAAATGGAATGCATAAACATCCGATTCTAGTCTGTAGGTCTGTTGATTTTCCAACTAAACTCCATCATGAGCTTTGAGGTTCTGTTACGTGGACCATAATGATGATTTGATGGACTATTTATGTAATCATCGTTTCTTATGTTTTGTTTAAGATTGTTCTCCAATTTTCCGATGTTAAAACTTCGGAAATTATACAAACAAAACATATCGTCGTAGACATATTGTTAAAAAAAATAAAAATTTTAGAAACTAGAAATGCCAGTCAATGATTACTAACTCCAGTACGCCCATGTACAACATATGTACTTCCAAAATCGATGAGATTATAATAGAGACAAATTCAAGACAGTCCAATTAACTTCAGATTTCAGATCTAAAACCCAAAAGCAGGAAATATAGCATGAGAAGAAAGAAAATAACCATCCAAGAGTTAAAACAATATCTACATTCACCAACATTTGTTATCATGAAAATATATGTATGAAAATGCAACTAAAACTGGAAATAGAGTCAAAAGGCACATGGAAAATTGTTATTAATGAAATATTTACGCATGAAACAAGAATTCATTATGCAAAAACCAAACATCCTCGCTCGATTGCAACTTCTACAACGCTTTAAAGATCTATAAGCACAAAATATCAATCACTCTCTTATAAACATCACAAAAGAGATAATCCCGATCGCATCGAACATTCTCAAAAAAAAAAAAATCTCCATCGAAAAGTCCGATTGACACCTAACCAAACAGTATATCAGCATAAAAAAATCCACATAATAACCAAATTTTATAAAAACATAAAGAGATTAATACAATTTACCAGAAAAATAATACCTAAAAACAGTCGAAGGACTTACGAGAGAGCGAGAGAGAGCGAAGAGATAAGAATTTCAACAGGGTCAAATAGAGGATTCTGAGGAGATGACGTCGGAAGGCGACACCGTGCGTGTAGGATTTATAGGGCGTTTTAGAAAGAAACTGAGATTATTCTGGCAAGAGGCGGCGGCTGCGGCGGCGGCCTGAGAGACACTTTCCTTCGGGACTAAGAAGACGATATTTTCTTCAATAAACCTTTTGTTCTTCCCTTGGATTTTACAATTGCGCTTTTGTAAACAAAAAATGGTCTATTTTTCTGTTTTAAATTAATTGAAATTTGACCTAGTTTTCCTGATTTTCCTGAAATATAATCTTTTATATAGATTTACCTGCGAATGAAATACCTAAATTACCCTTCCGCAGACCTTCAAATAATACTGCCCTTTTTGTCATTTTGATTTCTTTTCTTTAACATATTTCTTTTTATATATTATTTCTTCCGTTTTAATATTTAAACCATATAATTATGTTATTTATTTGTCTTAAACCGTTTTTTATAATGAAAATTGTCTCCCACGTAGCAACACGAATCTCTCCAGTAAGAGAGATTATTCAACACGTGATTGCTCAAAACTAATCACGCTTAACTTTGTAACAAAGTGATACCTCCCCGAGTAAGATGTGGTTCAATGACGAACCAATGCAGAAGCTAGTGAGCATATGACATCCGAGTAAAGGAAGGGTATACGCATGAACCGAGACCACATTTGAATGAGAGTCATACTGAGAATGGAATGATTAAAAAGAGTTGAAAATCAGTACATATACTAATGAGATATACCTTCTCTTTTTGTGGTTCGATCATAAAAAAACTTTATAGTTAAACGTGTTTTGCTCAGAACAAAATATACTAAAAGAACTCGTGCTCACCACTATTAGTTTCGTAGGCTCCAAATGTTTGTATTACACATCGGACATCCTTTGTCATTAGAGGCTCGTCATTTTATAATTATTGATTTAGAATTGCATGTATAGCTAAAAATGCTAACACAAACATAACCGAGTGATCCAGATATCTATTATTAGTTTTAAAGACAATTTTCACTTATTAAAATAATTTATTTGATATTAAGAGACTAAAAGTTTTAAATCTAACGAGTATAGATTAGGTTGAGATTAAACTATTACTCGAGAAAAAAAAAACATAAATGTTTTAGCTGCAATGTTATTTATGCGGGTGGACTAAAATCGAACATTTTAAAAAATAAAAAATTTGCAACCCCTTTCTCCTTTCTTTTTTTTAGGTACCGGTCTAGTTGAGAAGATGCTCGGAAACTGCACTATCACAAAGGAGTGTCGATTCGGGACATCAGTTAGTTGTGTTTAATTTCGTTTTTTCGTCGCGACAGATTGATATTTGGTTATGTAACTTGATTTATAAATTATAAGAAAATTAGAAATTAAATAGAAAAAAAAAAAAAAAAAAAAAAAAAAAAAAAAAAAAAAAAAAAAAAAAAAAAAAA